>NC_048235.1:15883592-15900726 GCF_002007445.2 Ailuropoda melanoleuca | reverse complement strand
CCCTATTTATTGGGTACATTGTTTTTGCAAAGGCTTGGTAGGTAAAGTTCTTAAATGATTATATGAAGCAAAATGAGGAGCAGAATAATAATGGTCCTAAACCAGGAGGCCTAACCTGAAAGTAACCAGCTAAACAGATCAAAGACCACGGGTCAGGACACCTGGGTGTCTCAGTCAGTTAAATGTCCCACTCTTGGGGTTTTGGCTCAGGTCAGGCTCTCTGGGTCATGAGATTGAGCCCCACCTCAGGCTTCACACTCAGCACACAGAGTCTGTTAGGGATTCTTTCCCTCTTCCTCTACCTACCCCTCTGGCCCTCCCCCAGCTCATGAGAGCATGTGCACTCTCTCTCTCTCTCTCTCTCAAATAAATAAATAAATAAATAAATAAATAAATAAATAAATAAAATCTTAAAAATAAAAAGAAGACCAAGGGTCAGTTAAGTTTTCTCCTAACCTGGGATTAAAAATATAAAAATAAGTTACTCTGAGTTCCAGAGGTTACCCTCTTCGTGGTGGCCTAGGAAATAGGAATGATGGCGCTGTCTTTCCAGGCTAATGGCAAAGTAAAGCAGAGAAGTGGAAGATGAACGGTTTTATGTTAAAGTACGAAGTCTTCATCATGTCTCAGGCATGACACAGATGGAAGAGACGTGAAATAATAAAGTAAGTTCTTCCTGGGAAATTTGGGAGCTTTTGCTTTGTACAGGCATATGCAACCTTATTCTAACTTGAAAAACATGTTCTATCGAAATTTTCCAGGAGCCAGTGTACAATATCATCCCACTGGTTTTGTAGTGATCTAAGAATTAAGGAAAATTCATTACTACAAGGAGTCCTTGCTGGTTTCATGTTCTCCACAAGACTCATTACTGAAAACTGGCTTTAAACTTCATAGAAGCCATCTCTAGTAGTAATTTAATGGCATATCTCACCATGACATAACACTTGACGTTTGTTTTCTTTTTAAATATGAGCAGCAATCATGTCACTAGGCAACTAAAAAATTAAGCTTCAAAGAATAAACATCCTTTTGAAAATACATTTAATTTCATTTTAACCTGGAGACAGAAGATGCTGTTTGATAAAGATATAACAAAACTTGTTGTGTATGCTTTAAATAATTTCACTTGTGGGTATTAACATTTTGAATAGTTTTTAAAAATATCATTGTTGTATTTAAAATTGGGAATTTACTGACAGACCTACAGACAAAGTCTTTATAATTATTTTTCTTCTTCATGTTCCAGCTTCCCTCTTTGTATAATCCACTGATAATTCATATGAAGAGTCAATCCAATTTGTACACATTGTCCTTTATATCCACTATGACATCTGTATTATCTGTTGTAGCTTTTGCTTTTTAAAAGACATGAGAAATAATTCAAACGATTTTATATTTATTTATTTTTAAAGATTTTATTTATTTATTCAACAGAGATAGAGACAGCCAGCGAGAGAGTGAACACAAGCAGGGGGAGTGGGAGAGGAAGAAGCAGGCTCCCAGCAGAGGAGCCCATGTGGGACTCGATCCCAGAACGCCGGGATCATGCCCTGAATGGAAGGCAGACGCTTAACCGCTGTGCCACCCAGGCGCCCCACGATTTTATATTTAAATAAATGATGCATTCTTACTTTGATGAAACAGGTTATAGAAAGTAGTTGTTGAAGTTTATATTTTAAGGATTTTTAAGAGGATGGCGACTAACATTCTTTGTCTTCAATAAGGAATGTTTGAGCAGAAACTTAGAAAATTGAGATCAACAAAGTGGGAGAACTTCCTACCAAAAGAAGTTTGATATTGAATTTCATTTGGGTCTCTGCAGATGTATGTTAATATTTAAGTATTTACCTAGCTTAGATGAATATCCCAGTTTAAGATCTCATAGACGGAACTAGCACATTTAAATTTGTGTGAATAATTACATAAATAAATGTAAGCGTAAATTTGAAACTTATCCAAGCTCATTGAAATCTTTAAGAAATATATATATATATTAAATTTCAGTATAAAGATGGGCTTCAGAGATTATCTAGGCACTAAAATATAGAAAGTTAAAAGTACAAAAATCATCTAAGAATGTTATAAACCCCTCAGGTTTAGATAAGGAAAGTAAGTTCAGAAGTTTAAGAAGCTTATCACAAATGATTTACCTGGTTTAAGGTAAAATTGCACATTGCATTTCCTAAAAGAGAAGAGTGGACCCAGATAAATGTGTAGTTTTAGTCCCCAAATCAGTTTCACAAGTATGTTCTTCTTTACTGGGTTTCGAATGAATAATACACTTCCGGGTGCTGCTACACTGGGAGTCCAGATGCAGTTGTCTGTCTGTCCCTTTAAACTTCCTGGTACAATTGTGTGATTTAGAATGAAAGCCTCCTTCTGAAGATCAACCTCAAGCTGAATTTAATCTTAGGGCTTTGATGGACTTAATCTATGGATGAACTTGGATACTCAAATATTAGCGTTAGAAAACAGTATTTCTGGAACCAGGTGGGAGCTTTCGTACAGACAGAAACCACGGTCTTTCTGTGCTCTTTATATGGCTTGGTTTTTATTTTAGTTGTTTGTTTTTGAGCATCAGTTGTCCAGTGAAAAGAGATATCTGGAGTAATCTTCTCCAAGAAAGACAGAGTTCAAACCTTATGGAAACACTAGTGGTTCAGAAGGAAGACAGTGTCTTGAACTGACTTGAAGGAGGGGGCACAGCTGTCTAGCACGATGCTGACTCTGTTTAACGTAAGTGATATACTGGGTTAACAGAAGGCTGATGATCATTTTAGCTTCTGTGCGAATCCTTTATCAGGCACAGGGAAGTTGTTTAATTTGACAGTGGTTGAGCAATCTGTGATTCATAGCTCCACAGACAAGAGAGGATGTAATTTTCTGGTCTTCATTATTGAGATCAATAAGCAAATTGTATAGAAGGCCATGCATGTCTGAAATAATGAAACAGAGTTGCCAGACCTATTTTCCTTATTCCTTCTCTTTACTTCACAAAAGACCCCAGAAAGATGGGATTGGAAAATAAATAAATAAATAAATAAATAAATAAATAAATAAATAAATAAAACAAATCGTCCCTGTTAGTTATTTTTGGTGAAGCATACTGCACATAACTTGAGGTGTGTGGAAGAAAGTGCATAATAAGAAGCTATTACTTTCTAAGGTTGAAAACAATGAATATGGAAAGCAGTGCAGAAAATGTATAAGATGTGATGGCATGTGTGTCTGTAGGGGGTTGAGTGCTGGGGATGAGAGGGAGCAAAGGAAGCCAGATATTTTATTGAAATACGGCATAAACTAGAGGCTGAATTATTATGCTTAAATCCTCTCTTCCAAACCCAAGTCACCATATGCTTGCTGACTATATTCCACTTTTTTGCTTCATAAATTATGCAGCAAAAAATCCTTTGCGCATAAATCATATTTTGTTAAACTCAGCTCTGAGTGGGTACATGTAAATTATTTTAAGTCCAATCTTAATTTTTTTCCCCCTCAGAATGAATTCTTTATTTTTACCAGCCTATTTCTTAGTGCTTTAATTTCATTTTCATGGACTTTGCCAGTTACCTAACATGCTTTTGTGAACAAATGTTAAGGAAGTAAGAAGTGTTCTTCATGAAGGATGTATTAAACACATCAACTCTCAAATTAAATGAGAAAATATTTTAAAAATGGATTATATTTCTTTCAAACAACTTATAGATGTTTCATGGGTATGGATTTTAAAATGATTGTTAATACCATTTATTTTAAACACAATGTCTCGTTTAAGATTACCTGTTCATACAACAAAACGTGAGTCTGCCCAAATGCACATCTGTGGGGTCAATAGTACAACCCCAGGGTGATTTTAATATGGTGACAGTGTGGAAGAAAATGGCTCTGTGATACAGCGTACTTTCCAGGAAAGCAAGCTGCCCAGGCAATTAAGAGGAAGTGTGAACCTCACTTTTTCCTATTTTCCTTAAAGGAGCTATGAGCACAAAGGAGTACATTGTAAACAAAGCAATGTGCATCGTATTGTATCTGCATTTCAAATTAGAAGAGATGTTTGGCATGATTTAGCCTGACCGCATTCTCTTACCATTAAAGAAACAAAGGATTAAAGAACTGAAAGGATTAATCCAGGTCACAAAGCAGCTCTAGAACTCAGCTGTCCCCAATCCCTGCCTTGGAAGGAAAGAACAGAGCCTGAGGATTCAGACAGGTGGATTTGGGTGTTGGCTGTGTGAGCTGAGACACACCTTGCCTAACTTCTCTGGGCCAGTCATTCCTCATCAGTGATAAAAAACAAACACAGATAGTAGTTCCTATATTTTAAGTTTGCTTCAAAGATGAGAAATATATGTAAAATGTCTCATTGAGACAGGCCCCAGTGCATGTCACGTACGCTGGAAGCGGTGCCTGTGACGGCACATAAGCATGGTGTAAACTCGGTCAGAGGAAGAGAAATGCTTACAGATGAATTAGCCTTTTTTTCTTAGCTGCTGATTTTATTTATTAATTTTTTATTGAAGTATATTTGACACACATATTTATATTAGTTTCAGGTACACACTATAGTGATTGAACAAGTCTGTGCTGTGCTCACGCCAAGTGTAGCTCCCATCTGTCACCATGTAACACCATTACAATACCATCGACTATATGCGCTGGTCTGTGCTTTTTATTCGTGTGGCTTACTCACTCCATAGCTGGAAGCCTGTGTCTCCCACTCCCCTTCACCTTGTGGTCTATCCCCTACCTTCCCCCTCTGACAGCCATCAGTTTGTTCTCTGTGTATGTTCTGTTTCTGCTTTGGTGGTTCGTTTGTTTTGTTTTTTAGATCCCACATAGAAGTGAGATCATATAGTATGTGTCGTCTCTTTCTGTCTGACTTATTTCACTTAGCATAATACCCTGTAGGTCCATCCACGTTGTTGCAGGTGGCAAAATGTCATAAAGAAGGCCTCAATACACACAGGGGTGCATATATCTTTTCAGATGAAGGTATTTGTTTTCTTTAGGCAAACACCTGGTCCTTAGCTACTTATTTTATTTTATTTTATTTTTTTTAAAGATTTTATTTATTCGACAGAGATAGAGACAGCCAGCGAGAGAGGGAACACAAGCAGGGGGAGTGGGAGAGGAAGAAGCAGGCTCACAGCAGAGGAGCCCGATGTGGGGCTCGATCCCATAACGCAGGGATCACGCCCTGAGCCGAAGGCAGACGCTTAACCGCTGTGCCACCCAGGCGCCCCTAGCTACTTATTTTAAAACCATTAATAAGACTGGCCTTTTTCCAGACTCACTGGACAGATAGACATACTGAATAACTAAAATTACAGTTCATTTTCTAATCTTTTCCCCATGATATTGATTTAGCCTGAATAATTTTTGCCAGAGACTAAAGGACAAGTCAGGAGACTGAGTCAAGGAAAGTAGACAATGGGATGCAACTGCCCCTAACTATTTTAAATAATTGGTAGAAGAATGAGGCAGTCCCCAGGCCCTCACAATGACGCTATTATATTTCTCTCAGCTATAATTGTGATGTAAATATAAAGTACCATGAGTCTCAGCTACAGACTTGAGGAGAATTTTAAATTTAACAGAAAAACCCATTGTCCACTTCAGGAACATTGCACTTATATAGAATTAATATGAAACGTAAGATGTTCTGCCAGAGCTATTGTTACAGGCACAAGAATCTATCTTGTCTGAGGAAGAAGAACCAAGCCTTGACTATGGAGATGTGTTAAACTTCAAAATTCTGCCTCGGAGATCTTTAAGACAAGAATTAGCCATGGGAATGTCATAAGAAACAATTCCGCTACACAGCAAAAGAAATGATCAACAAAATGAAAAGGAAACTTGCAGAATGGGAGAAAATTTTGTAATCTATTTATCAAATAAGGGTTTAATATCCAAAATACATAAATAATTCACACAGCTCACTAACAAAAAAAAATCTGATTTAAAAATGGGCAGAGGAACTAAAGAGATATTTTTCCAGAAGATGCTCAACATTGTTCATTATCAGGGAAATGAAAAGCAAAAGCACAATGACATATCACCTCACACCTGCTAGAATGTCAGGAAGACAGGAGTTAACACATTTAGCGAGAATGTGGAGAAAAGGAAACTATATACTCTTGGTGAGATTGTAAATTGGTTCAACCAGTGGGGAAGACAATGTAGAGCTTCCTCAAAAAATACAAACAGAAGGAGCTTATGATCCAGCATTTCCACTTCTGGGTATATACCCAAAGGAAATGAAAATACGATATTCAAGACATATCATCACTCCCATGTTTATTGTAGCATTGTTCACAATAGCCAAAAATATGGAAACAACCTAAGGAGAATGGATAAAGATGATGGGATATGTGTGTGTGTACATACATACATATATACCCACACACATACAGTGGAATTATTATTCAGCTTTGAGAAAGAAGAAAATCACTTGAGGACATCACGCTGAGATAAGAAAGACCAAAGAAAGTCAAATACTGTGTGATATCACTTATACGCGGAATCTAAAAAAGCCAAACTCATAAAAACAGGAGAACTGTTGTTTGTGTACAAACTTGCAACTAGTGTTCATGTAAGTCTTGGAACTCAAGTACATAGCATAGTAGAAACAATATTATAATCATTATCATCATTGTAGTATAACATAATATTATTTTATAATCATTAAACTTGTTAAGAGACTAGATATTATTTCCTCTACAAAAAGAGAAATAATTATGTAATGTGATAGAGGTACTATCTCTACAATGGGAATTATATTATAATACATAAATGTATCGAATCAATGTGTTGAACACCTTAAATTTACACAATGTTACATGCTAATTATATATCAATAAAAACATCTTTAAAAACTATTACATATCTGTTCAAATTATCAACTACATTAAGATCTTGGGACATTTAGGACAAATTTACTGATCAATTTCCACACAAATTCTGTCAAAACTGTCATTATTAACATTATCAGTCACCGTGCTTCCTTATTTTAACTTTCTTAGAAATACTGTTCTTAAGTGGAAAGCTTATAATATGTGTTTTCCTTATCTTCCTGTTAAATTTCCCAACTTCACTTAAAATAATACCACTTTTTTCTCAGATTCCCATTATATTTATGCTAAGAAAAACCTCATGTTGATAGCAATAAGTATATTAAAAATGAAAGCAAAAGGTGATTCCTGTACCAGGTAACATTTCAAAATTATCAAGGCCTTTTCCTGTCAACCTTTCTATAGTTCTTGTTTATCCTCTATCTGTTTATTCAGATGTTGGAATAACTTTTTTTATATTTATTATTTGTTTTTCACTAATAAGTCTAATTTGGCATGTCCCCCAATTTTAATCCCTACAAGTAATACATTAAGCCTGTCCCATTGTTACAATGCTTTAAAAAGTTAAAAATACGACTCATTCAAATATAAAATTAATATATGTCAAAGATTTATCAACTCAAGAATGAGCAAACAAGTGGAATATAAAGTGTTTCTAAAAGAATTTGAAGGATAATGTGTTTACAGATGTTTTTTAAAAAAGTTTGACATAGGTTGCTAGGTTAGGACAAAACTGGTTAAAGGGCAGTGAAACCATAACCTTTGGAGATATATTTTCTAACAAAAACCTATCAAGTTAGTATGTTACTTCACAGAATCTGAGTTCTTAATAAAAAATAGTAAAACCAAAATGGGTGCAACCTTCTAGAATGTTCCAGTATGACATTGAAAGAATATGTCCATCTTTTTGCCCTTTCTCAAAATAATTTTCCTTAATATGGTTCACGTAAGTCCTTATATAATTATTTTTATACTTTTCTCCTATTGTTTATTATTTGTCTATTGATGCCTTATCAAATTTACCACAAACTTAGGGGTTTAAAATAACACAAATTCATTATCTTACACTTCTGTAGGTGAAAAGTCTGGTATGGGTCCCGTCAAATTAAAATTGAAATGTCCCCAAACTCTATTCCTTTCTGGAGGCTTTAGGGGACAGTCTCATTCAGTTTCATGTCAGGACTGAATTCATTATGGTTATAGGAATATAGCCTCCATTTTCTTCCTGTCAGCTGAGAAGCATTCCCAGTTTCTAAGGCTGTCACAGTCCTTGGCTTATGGATCCCTTTCTTCATCTTAATGTATTCTTTTTAAAGTTTTATTGATTTATTTATTTGAGAGAGAGAGCATGTGAGTGCCAGCAGGGAGGGGCAAAGAGGGAGGGAGAAGGAATCTGAAGCCGACCCCACACTGAACGTGGAGCCCAACGTGGGGCTCGATCTCATGACTCTGAGATCATGACCTGAGCTGACCTAACTGACTGAGCCACACAGGTGCCCCACTCTCTTTATCTTTAAATGACCCTCCAGAAATGGGGGATCAAACATGTTGCATCTCTGACCCACTGTACTGCTTTCCTTTTCAACTTTTGAGGACACAAGCAATTAGATGAACCAATCCAGATAATCTAGGATAATCTCTTCATCTCAAAGTCTGTCCCCCTTCTACAAAATTCTTTTTGCCAGTTAAGGTTACATATTCACAGGTTTAGGGGATTGGGAAGTAGAACATCTTTGAGGGGTCTTTACGCTGCCTATCACACACCGTGAGTGCAGAATTCAGTGATGACTAGTAAATTTATAAAGTTGTGCAACCATCACCCAAACCAACTATAGAATATATTTCATCACTCCCCCAAATTTTCCTTGTGCCAGTTTGTAGATATGCTCCTGATCCCAGCTCTAGGCAGCCACTGATTTGCTGTCTGTCTTTATAAATTTGCCTTTACAGGACATTTCTTATAAATAAAAACAAAAAATATTTAGTCTTTTGCATCTGGCTATTTTCCTCTAGCATAATGTTTTTGAGGTTCATCCATGTTTATCATGTATCTATAGTTTATTTTCTTTATTATTGGCTATTTTCCATTGGTTGTACATACTGTGTTTTGTTTATCCATTTACTACTTAATAGACATTTGGATTGTATCCAGTTGTTGACTATTATAAATAAGCCTGCAATAAATATTCCCACACATGTCATTGTATGAAAATATATTTTCATTTCTCTTACATAAATTCCTAGGAATGGGTCATAAGGGAATTTTATATTTAATTTGCAAGAAATGGCCATTTTTTTCCCAAAATGTTTATATTATTTTAAATTCCCTTTAGCAGTGTATAAAGGATATAGTTTTTCTACTTGTTATTGTCTGCCTTTTGATTATTGCCCATCTAGTAGGTATAAAGTAGTGTAGTTTTAGTTTATATTTCCCTAATGACTTAGAGTGATAAGCATGTTTTCATGTGCTTATCACATATATGTATATATTCCTTTCTTTTTCTTTTGTGTGTGTATTTTAAAGTACAAAACTTTTAATTTCGATGAAGTACAATGTATCAATGTTTTCCTGTTATGGACTGTGCTTTTTTGGTCAAATCTAAGAACTCTTTGCTCTGCCTGAAGTCACAGGGTTTTTCTCTTATGTTTTCCACTAGAGGATTTATAGTTTTAGGTCTGACGTTTAGGTAAGATCCTTTTGGAGTTAATTTTTGTGCATAGTGTAAGGTATGGAAATACTTTTTTTTTTTTTTGGTAGGTAGACATCCAGTTGTTCCAGGATATTTGTTGAAAAGACTATACTTTCCCCATTGAATTGTTTTGTAACTTTTGTAGGAAGTCTGTCTTCCATAAATACGTGAATTTATTTCTGAACTCTATTTTTTCCCATTGATCTCTAGGACTATGCCTGTGCCAATATCACACCGGTTTGATTACCGCAGTTTTGTTTGTTTGTTTTGTTTGTTTGTTTACTTATTTCCTGTGGTTTTAAGGTAAATTTTCAAAATCAGGTAGTTTTGTGTTTTCAAAATTATTTTGGATAACCTGGAATCTGGAAATATCCCAGTAAATTTTAGGATCAGCTTGTCAGTTACTGCCAAAACCCCCCAAAATGAAAAAAAAGCCTGATGGATTTTGATAGAAATCGTGTTGAATTTCTAGGGACCTCTGGGTGGCTCAGTTGGTTAAGCATCTAACTGTTAATTTTGGCTCAGGTCATGATCTCAGGGTCATGAGGGTGAACCCCATGTCAGACTCCCTGCTCAGCGGGGAGTCAGCTTGACTCTCCCCCTCTCCCTCTGCTCTTACCTCACTCATGCTGTCTCTCTCTCTCTCAAATAAATAAATGTTTAAAAATAAAAGAAAGTGTGTTGAATTTCTAAATTAATTTGGAGAATATTGCCATTTTGACAATATTAGTCTTGCATCTAACTAATATGGAATGTCTCTATTTACTTAGATCTTCTTTAATTTCTTTCAGCTATGTGTTACATAGCTTTCAGTATATAAATCTTAACCTTCTATTGTTAAGGGTTTTTTTTAAACATTTAATATTTTTATACAAGTACGAATGGAATTGTGCTCTTAATTTAATTTTTGTACTTTTCATTGCTAGTATATAGAAATACAATTGACTTTGTGCATTGCTCTTGTATCTCAAGACCTTTCTAAACTCGTTGATTACTCCTTAGTAGATTTTTTATGCATTCCTTGAGATTGTCCACATTTAGAATCATTTACTCTTTTAAGGACAGTTTCTTTTTTTCCAGTATAGATGCATTTAATTAACTAATTAATTAGTTAGATGGTTGATATTTTCTTTCTTTTTTTTTTCCTTCTTGAACTTGCTAGAAAACCCAATATAACTGTGAATAGAAATAGTGAACTTGACATCCTTGCCTTGATACTGATTCTAGTGGACAACTTTCAGTCCTACACCATTAAGTATGGTGTCTATAGTGTTTTCATAAACTCCTCTTGTCAATTTGATGAAGTTGCCTTTTATTTCTAGATTTTTAAGAGTTTTTTTTTTAAATCATGAACAAGTCTTAAATTGAGTCAAATTCTTTTCCTGTGTCTATCGAAGTGATCATGTGGCTTTTGTTTTTTATGATTTCAATACGATTGATATATTACATTAAATTACTGTTGGGATGTCAGACTAACCTTGCATTTCTGGGAAAAACCTCATTCGGCCATGGTATATAATCCTTTTTATATTTTGCTGCGTTCACTTTATAAACATTTTGGTAGGGATTTTTATATCCATGTTAATAAAGGATATTTGTCTGCATTTTCTTTTCTTTTCTTGTGATGTCTTTGACTTTGCTAGGTTAATACTAGCCTCATAAAATGATTTGAGAATTGTTCCTCCCTCCACTACATTCTGAAACATCACACTAAGTGATGGATTGGTGTTATTTCTTCTGTAAATATTTGACAGAATTATCATTGAGGCTTTTGGGCATAGGCTTTCCTTGGTGGGAAGATTTTTAATTCCTCATTCAATTTCTGTATTTCCCACACTTGTATTCAGATTTTCTATTTCTTCTTCACTCGGTTTTGGTAATTTGTATCCTTTCAGAAATTTGTACATTTTATCTTAGTAGTTTAATTTGTTACCATAAGGTTGTTCACAATATTTCATTGTATTTCCTTTAGTTTTAGGAAGACTTTCTGCCCTGCCATTGTATCTGTGAATTGGTAAAAAAACACATTCAGAGTTTAAATAATTTTTAAGTCTGCTTTGGCTTTCCCTGTTTACCCTTTTGCATCTCTTATGTCGTGCTTATTCAGCCTGGGGATCAGCAGGGAGCGTTTTTCTAGTTGGAATCCTCTCTCGCGCCCAGTGTGCCCGCAGGCAGGTGTGTGCGTTGATTGTGCCAACCTCAGGCCAAAAGAGTAGCAGCAGGTAAATTATGGCCTATGGGCCAAATCCAGCCCTTGGCTTGTTTTTGTATGACCTGTGCCCTAAAAACAGTTTTACGTTTTTAAATTGATGAGGAGTAAAAGAAATAGGAAGAAAGAAAAGGGGAGGAATAGCAAGAGAGGAGGGGAAGGGGCACCTGGGTGGCTCAGTCGGTTAAGCATCTGACTCTTGATTTCAGCTCAGGTCATGATCTCAGGGTCGTAGGACTGAGTCCTGCCTCCGGCTCTGTGCTCAGCATGGAGTCTGCTTGAGATTCTCTCTCCTTCCCCCTCTGTCCCTCCATCTGCTCTCTCTGTCTCTGAAATAAGTAAATAAATCTTAAAAAAAAAAATGAGGGAGAGGAAAAAGGAGAAGGGAAAAAAGATACTGTACATGGCCCACAAAACACAAAATATCTGCTATCTGATTCTTTCAGAGAAAAATTGCCTATCCCCAAGGTAGAGCTGTTGACCCTCCCATATCTGTCAACAACACTACTGGATGTGGGTGTCACCCAGGGGTCCAAATGTACGGAACCCCCTTCACCCATAGCAGAAAATCTGCCAGCCTTTATAGTGTGTCCCACCCTGGGGGAAATTGGAGCAGTCCAATGCTAAAATGACATAGGTTCCCACTGCTCTTACTAGTTCAGCAGTTTTTAAAGCATTGATGCCTCTTAAAATTTGCAAGCCTTTAGTCAGTTTCTAGAAGACAGAAATGGATGTTTTTGTCAATTTTGTTCAGCTTTCAAGTTGCTTTTTTTGGGGAAGATTTCCTGATCTCACTTCGCTATGGTCAAAAGTCCCACCTTTCTTGTAATTCTTTTTAGGGAAAACTAAATTCAGTACTTAAAAAAAAATCAAATACTAATTTATCACTATACTACAATTTTTGCTAAATATTTGTTAGCCAGAACAATTTGGTATGTAGAAATTTGGGGATTTAAGAGCTAACAAAGCAAGAATGTTGCAACTTTATTTATTTTCAGGATTTAAAAAGGTGGTAAGATAGCAAAACTGCCAAGTGGCTGACTGGAGCAGCAGGACATTATTACAAGGCTGACAGATCATTCAATTGATAGATTGAAACCGGAGACTAAGTAATTGGTGGCAAATTTTCCAAAAGATCGTGTTTCTTCTAAATGTGAAGTCTGCAGCCAAAGCACCTTGTCTGGTAGGGAATAAATAAGTCAGCCACTGGTACTGAATCCTTCTCTAGCACCATGGTTACAAAGATGAATAAACCCCTGATATGGTACGTTTATCTGTCCTGTTGCCATAACTAAATTTGCTCAAAGATGATATTGCTGCCACTCTCCTCTGGCACCTCATATGGGAGCCAGGAGGCCCACAAAGAGAAGGCCAGTGAGTTTTGAAAGATGCACAGTGTGGGCCTGATCCCTACAGTTTATCATTCTGGTTTTTTTTTCCAGGACACATTGTGTAAATTAGTTTTAAATCACATTACTTTGTTTGTGATTCTGCTACAGTTACCTGCTCAGAATTTCTTTTGGAAAAAAAACAAAGAAGAAGAAGAAATTATATGCTCAAAATGGCCTCTTCTATTTTCACAAAATAATCCTTTTCCTTGCCTCTCCCCATCCCCTATTCCTTGATACACCCCTGTGTGATCCATCCCCTTAGAATCTCTCTCTAGATTCCCTATTCCAGCCTGTAGGGTTGAGGTGCATTGTGAAATTATCATAATTATATCTTATTTCATTGGTTCTGCCTTTGTTTGAGCGAATGTGAGTAGAGAGAGTCTGGACACCGTGCCTGAGGCAGGTCAGGGCTCTGGAGAATGAACACCCAAATGAATGACCAAGAAATGAAGACGGCAGTTTTCTGGCAGAGAATTGCCAGCAGTCATTTAAACTCATGTTTGCACGGCAAAGTAGTGAAGAAATTTGGAAGACGAGATCACCTCAGCTACAATTTTGCTTCATTATTTTCTCCTACCGATTTATGTTCAGCTGCGTGTACTTGTTTAAGTCAAATACTTTAAAAAGCAGGACTTACCTTTAGTAGATTTTTTTTCTTTCAATCCACCTGTGCCGATTCTCTTTTATCAATAAAAGTCTTAGCTATTTTATACGCTCCGCATCAAAGGCACAACCTGATTACGTCTACATGCTTCTCTTCAACTTCTGATTTTGTACTATTCTTTACTTAAGAGTTTCTTTAAGAAATCGTGCAGGGAAAATGACTCCCCCCAGGACCCAATCAAATTTTCATATCAATTACGACATTTGACAAGCAGTTTTAACAGATTTCCCAATTACGAGTACAAGCACTTTGTTAGAACAACTTCTTTCTGCTTTCTCCAACCCTTTAGAAATTCTTCCCTAGGGTTATTTTCAATAGAAAAATGAGCAAACAATTCAACCATTATCTAACCATCGATCTTTTTTTTTAACAAGCAAACCTAGAAAATTTAAGATAAATAACTGATCATCCCACCTAAAACATAAATAAAAGAAAGCAATAATATTTTTGATGGTGTGAAAGAAGTGATTTATTTGCAAAAGTGACTTTTTAATACGGCTATCAGTAAGTTTCTATTTGTTCCAGTGCACAAAAAATAATCACTGTTTCCTGCTGGAATATCACATTATTTTTGCTGATCTGCTAATATAAAATCAGTAAAAAAGCAGTTATGAAGTAAAACTTGAAATAAAATTGTGGGATGCATTTTTATGGGATTTTGCAAATTAAAGAGCAAAGGAATTACAAATCTAAATTTTGTAGAGTTTTGATCTATTATGAGCTTGCCACAAAAATAATGTGTGTGTGTGTGTATATATGTATATATATAGTGTTCAGTTTTTTATATCTTACCAGTCTTAAAATTCAATATGATCATCACTGTATACATGATTCAGTAACTTGGAATGACTTGTTAAAAACAATTTTATAATTGAGGAAGACTAATATTTGATGATCAAATGTTTAAGTAAAATATGAAATCTCAGAAAAGTAAAATTTTCAGACAAGATGTTCTCTTTTAAGGACAGGTAAGAATTAAATGTGGAATATACAGTATTTACTGAATAGCTTTGTAAGGAAAGAAAATTACTTAAGACAAAATACAAATATACATATACTTAAAAGCATACTTATATTTGTGTCCTTGTTTTCAAGAGGAACTTTTCTTCCCTTCTTGTTTTCCAGATGAAATCTATTGTCTAGTCTCTGAGTCTTGGCATTTCCCCCTGCAGTTGTTTGCTCTAAGCTTCTTCGCAGTCAAGAGGGGAGGCCAGCTGCCGACCTCCACAGCAGAACCCAGTGCTGTAGCCAATGAGAGTGTTAAAACCGAAAGCAAGAGTCACTCCACCACTCTCCCAGCACTCATGCCTCCCCTCTTCAGCACCAGGCGCTTCTTTCTGCCAGCCCCCATGAAAATCCTTCCCACTCTAACTTAGCTTTCATCATCTTGTGTGGCCATTGACTGTCTTGGTCATCACTCATTTCCTGCAACTAGTATGCCAACTGCTAACAGAACAGTTTTCTTCATTTGGACTCAGTCTGAATTACTATAAATATTGCATTTACTTTAAAGAATTCCAAGATGTGTGTCTAACATCAGATTTTCACTTTTTTTTCCTGCTATGAGAAATTAGAGTAGAAATATGATATTGAGTTAGTCTTCCAAGAAAGTGTGATTCAGGTTAATTAATACAGTGCAGAAGTGTAGCTTTGTTGCAATTTTTCTGCCTTTGCCAAGGAACTAACTCTGTGTCATTGGGTAAGATATTTAAACATTCTCCCCAAGATTCCTCAACTGAAAAATGGGGATACTATAAAATATAAACTTAAATCATAAGACCATTAGAGGCCCCACCAAAAATATAAAATACAAACGAGAGTTGAGTAGTGGTCATTATAACAGAAACTTCCCTTTAAGATCTAACTTAATTCATCATTCTTGGAACATAACCTAAGCTGGTGATTTCTGCCTTTTAATTTTAGAACTTCTATCCATTTTATGAAATTTCCATAGACTTCCTAACTTGAATAAATTTTCTCCCACTCCATGGAGCAGCCACTATTTAATCATTTAAAATATTCTCTGTTCATTTTATGTTCACTTAAAATGTTAACAGTTGTTCACATGGGGAAGAAAGGGGGTGAGCTCCATTATGAAGACAAGCTGGTTTAGAGCAGAAATAGCATTTGATGTAACGCCAACCTCCGTGAACAGGGATCCTGATGTCGTCTTTGTCAAGTAACCCTGGATTAAGCACGTGCAACCACAGGCTCACAATAGAAGCAGGAGTTACAGATAGACAAATATCCTGGGGCTGTATTTGTAAAAAAAGAACCTTAAAGCTCTATAATCAACCACCATTGTTTCAGAATGTTGGATTAAGTTCATAAAGCCCTTAATGGAAGAGCAAATATTCCTGAACCATTGCTTATCTTTTATCAGTTTGACTGTATCAGAGGGAGAGAATGTCACCACACTAGAGTGGTAGCATGCCTGCTTCAAGGCTAAGGAACTCCTGGGGCCATCTGAAGATCCTGAGAACCTGCTGCTTTTCTGTTCACTACCCGGATTCTGGGTTGGGGAGTGGGGGGCGGGGAGGGACTGTTAACTGCAGAGCTTGTGAGGTAGGAGGGGGGCCTACTGAGGAAGAGGGTAGTGATCCTTGAGCCTCTCACATTAAGTTGATCTGAATTTATTTTGCCCTTAGTGAAACTGTCTTTGATGAGATCCATACATTCAGTGGTTTTATGACACAATTTAAGAGATTATTCCCAAGTTTTGAACACCAGCGGGATGCTGCCCAGCTTAACCTGGGGGCTGCAAGGCAAATGCAGAGTCCATAAAATGAGGTAGCCAATTAAACGCATTGTGAGGAGGAGAAAGCAGGACTTAAAGGTTTTTCTCTTTTAATACTGTTTCCAAGTATTGTTTTCTTTACCTGTTTATTTGATTAATCTATTTCCTTTGGGTTGACAAAGAGGATATTTGTATAGACATGTTCCTGAGTTTTCTATGATCAATGGCACACCTCCACGGGGAGAAAGTGTGCAGAAATGCGCCGCCGCCCTGTGAAAAGCACTGCCACCTACTGGTAGTTATCCCAAACTGCAACTCAGTTTAGCATCAATGCCAGTATTCTTTGAAGATTGCTCTGAGAATTACAAAACCAGACCATGCCAGTGAACGAGAACTTTGGAGAGTTGTCAGGCATTGATTCAGTACTCTGCCGCTGATACACAGAGTGAAGAGAGGGCTTTTCATTGGTAAGAATCACATCATTTATAAAGTAAATGTGCTCGTCTTGCCCAGAATCAGAATGTTTGTCTGTTCACTCAAAAAAAAAAAAAAAAAAAAAAAAAAAAAAAAAAAAAAAAAAAAAAAAAAA
>NC_048235.1:15796215-15883474 GCF_002007445.2 Ailuropoda melanoleuca | reverse complement strand
AAAAAAAAAAAAAAAAAAAAAAAAAGAAGAAGAAGAAGAAAAGAAAAAAAAAAAATTTGTGCTTGGGGCATAGAACTGTAGGATGTAAAAGGATTGTAAAAATAGTTTGATCCTATCTTTAGTAATCTATAATTTTAGAAAACAAACCATATTTAGGCAGATATATTGTATAAACTCACCTCTAGAGTAACCCTAAAAAAGAAATAGTATTTCATTTGAAAGGTTCAGTTATATATTTGAATTCTAGCCTCAAAGAATTCAAACTGTTTTTCTCAACATGATTTTACTTTTTCTAGAAATTCTTGTCCAAAAATTAAACATTATAAATACCTATGTGGTTTACTTGAGGAATTTCCTCAAAGAACATTAGACTTCTCAATCTTCAGTACACAGCCCCAGAAGAGTGTTCATTTTCCAAGACTGGTGAAACCCCACACCAGCCATCATCTCACTGTGTCCACTATTCTAAATTATTAGATCTTGAACTCTGTTCACCTCTAATAAAGCCTCTGCGTTGAAAGTCCCACCTTAAACTAATTATTTCAGAATCTTTATAAATAACCTTATCCTTGCTATCCCCCTTCCGAGAAATTACCAAGATTCTGTCAAATTAGTGATATACTTGAGGTGCCTGGGTGGCTCAGTCGGTTGAACTTCTGGCTCTTGATTTCAGCTCAGGTCATGATCTTGGGGTCCTGGGATCAAGCCCAGCCTCCACCAGCTCTGCCCTCAGCAGGGAGCCTGCCTGAGGATTCCTCTCCCTCTCCCTCTGCCCCTCCCCTCTCGCGCACACGTGTCTCTCTCTTCGCCCTCCCTCTCTCTCAAACAGATAAATAAATCCCAAAATAAAAAAAAGTTCATGCTATTCATTATCACCACAAGCAGTAAACTCAGCTTTGCCAGAGCAATGGGTTATTACGTGCTATGAAACATAGCATGTTCAATGATAAGCAGAGATAGATGTTTGGAGAAATGTTTTTGAAGCAAAGAGTTGTATTTTTGAAAAATGACCTTGAATTAGTTATAGTGCCCTAAGTCATTTTATGTACCTTACAGTAAATTATAATGACAGCACATACTATGAAATTGAAACATAATGGAAAGGAAATTACTTGGGTCAGCTGACAAAGTGGTATTAAAATATGCCCCAAATAACATAAAAGCAAATGAAGGGTAGCTTAATTGTTGTCTAGAATACCTAAGTTAATTTATAATTATCAAAATGGAAGTTGAATAGACATTAGGACTAAGAATACTGAAAATATTTATGGGTGGTGTCCATTGATAAGATGAAGTAACAGGTCAAATTCAGAAACTTCTCTAATTTTGAGAAAAAAAAAGATTCCAAAATAGATAGGTGAAGTTTTTGTTATTGTTGCTATATAATAAATGGCCAGAATATAAGAAAAATTTTTTAAATCATGAAAAACTGTATTTATTTCTTTATACTAATTAAAATCCAACAAACTATTCTTTCAAAAACTCAGACTGATTGATTTGAATATCAGATGGCAGCATTTATTTAAATACATAGAACAGACAGCTGGGAACTAGCAGTCATCTGCCAGGAGGGCCAAGGTTAGGGTAAGTGTTACTGTGTAAAATGCAAACAAACAAACAAAAAAGCACAGACATCCAAGGCACTTTGCCCAGCCATTGCTATTTAAAGACATGAAACATGATTTCCAAAATAGCAAGTAAAAATTTGAGAGTAAAGGAATAATACAGTGACCAAAACTATGATAATTTCAGAAAAGTGGAATTTATTTTTTTAAAGTAAAAGGAGTCATTATGTCTTTTATAATGATTATTCCTTCTTTGAAAAAAAAAAAGAAAAATAAAACATTTTTTGATGGTTGTGCTGCTTTTTTCTCTTGAAGGCAACATGCCAGCCATACTAATGTCTTTAACCGAAAACCTTAAATTGTGTATTATATGATTCTACAAGAAGGAAGGTCATGCATCATATATATTGAAAATTAATCCTGTGGGGAAGTTTTCAAATGTCATACTATGAGAAATAGCTTAAAAATAACAGGCTCTGGGATTCCAAACCAGAGAAAACTTATAATATAGAATGAGCAGTTCTTGCTATAGACTCTTTCTTACTTTGTGAATCACATGTGCAGTATCATTACTAATGGCTACTGAAAACATTTCCTGGGGGAACTCTCTTACGCTGTGGCCTGTGGACACACTTTGATCCTTCGATCAAAACCTTTTCTCTGTAGCCCAAATAATAGCCTGCAAAACTCTGAATACGATGTGATTTATTTCAGATCTCTAAGCTGAAATTTGTGTTACTAGAAACTGGCATTATCTGGCTATCTGAAACAATGCATTCACTTTTAAAATTTGTTTTCTGCCGAAACAAGAGAGCTCTTTGATATATTCAATGTCATATATGCAAGGTACTCATTTTCAAGCTAGCAACTTACTATTAAGTATATATTTATATTTCTGACAGTACCAGCACTTTATGTAGAAATTTACCGCAAATATAGATCACATCAGGGCATTTTAAGAAAGTATTTGGGGCCATTTAAAGTCAGTGGTAAACCACAGAATTATGTAAATTCCTGTGGGAGCCCACCTTTCAGCAGCACTATTTGTGGCTTTTGCAAATTCTGGAAAGAAACAGATGACTCTGCTAGCATTTTTAGACATTCACAGCACATAAAGCAGGAACAATTCAAATATGGCTTAATTGGCAGGAAGAATCAAGGAACAGCTAATGCTCCTTTTCCCTGGAATTTTCTGGGAAAAACAAGTTCTTTTCTACCTTTGAACTTACAACTCATTAAAATAATACAGCCTCATAGTTGCTCTGAATCTGAAGAGTAGGCAAATTTCAAATCAACGTTTTGCCAAAATTGTTCAGTGCTGAGTGTAGCGTCAAGAGCTTCAAAGTCTCCATTTCCTTGTCAAATATTTTGCAAAGTTTTGCTGCAGGCACGACAGGAGCTTTAGGCATGGTTGGCTGGCAACACGGATGATAGCAGGATGGTAATTTTGTGGAAAGAACTTATGACATCAGAGCAGAGAGGATGTCATTCAGCCCAAAGGGTAGCAGGGAGGAGCAGAACACCGCAGGAATGCAGCTTTGGAATTGACAGGCAGTCAAGTTCTCCACAAGTTAGAACCCAGGCAAAGGAGTGAGATGGGAGAGGCACGGGCACTGGCCCCACGTGTTCATCATGGCTGCCTAGCATTTGCCGGAAAAAAGAAACTATGTCCTGCATCACTTTTCCTCTTTGGTCAGAAATCCCTCTTCTTGGAGAAGCGAACAGTGGCGTGTTCACACTGGAAAACGGTGACATTTACAAGGAGCCAATTTTTATCACTTCCTTTGGTGCTCATTTGGCTCACATTAATCATTATAAATTCTTTCGGTGTGGCAGTATTTCTTCTTTGATCTCACAAGCAAACCTCAAGCAATGAGTCATTTGCCAAACAAACCAGTTAAGGGGTTGACTTATTTATTTATTTATTTTTTGGCTCTCGTTCTGGTCATGAGTGATTTAAAATGAAGACTTGTCAAGTCTAAGAAAAAAGTAGGCATGATGACAGCTTGACCGAACTATGTTAAACCTTAATTCCTGCCCTAATATTAGCCAGATCGAACCATCAACTGACATTCATATTTAAGGTCTGCCAAATGACAGTGGTGCAGACACAGCTAATTTAGAATTTCTTTCACTAGTTGGTATATAAAAATCTTTCTGGTGTTTAATCATGTTTACAACCTTGTTTAGATGATCATAACATTATTTTCCATATTACATTTTCTGTTAAGTTCAACAGCTTTCTCCTCCTTCCACTCCATATCTTATTCTCACAATAATAGGACACAGTTCAAGGCATTAAAACTAGTTCATGGTGTTAGACAGTTTTAAGGAATCATGGTTTCAGAGCTTAAGAAATAACTCTAGAGTACCTAAAATGATAGTTTTATATCACGGTCCATTTATTTAAATTAGCTCAATTTTAAACAAAGAAATGTTGGTAGTTTAAACTATCTGCTTCTTTCAAAAGAGGATACATCTATTTTTTCTTTACACAGACATTAGGAATTTCCTGTTATTTCATAGTAGAAGCTGCATTTAGCACGGTTTTACTTATTATTGTCACCTGCCTTTAACAACTGCCTGCTGCCAACCGCTACAAATGCACAATAAAGTTTTCCTGTTAATATGTAGCTGTAATGTTGATTAAGGAACCACCCAACTGTATTCATGCACGTGTTGTTGTCAACGAAGGAGTAAATATTATCCACTTTGATTTGGATGTTTTGTTGTTCATTTTTCATACTAACCAGTATGCTGCTTGGGTAGTCCATTTTTTTTTTATTTGTTCTTTAGTTTCAAAGCTTTTGGCAGATTTTTTAAAAATTGAGAGATTTTACATGGCTTCATTAAAGTACTGACACAATAACAATACAAATTAAGGACCAAAATATGCATTCATGGAGGTTGAACAACTAGACATTTATGCCTATATATCCCAGATATGAGTCATACATGATTAGTTAAAATGTCTCTTATAGCACCACACTGGTTATGTGGAAGTCACTATCAATAAGTTAGAATATAAATAACCCTGTATATTGCCAAAAGGGAAGCAAAAGCAAGTGAATAATCTTTGAGAGGTCAAGAGTCATTTATTCTTTTATTTTTTCGTTAAAACTGTTGAATACTAAATATTATTCTCAGGATAGTTGCTGGGAACAAATATGGCCCTTGCTTTCACAGAGCTCGTAGTCTATGAAGGTGATATATTTTAACCAACTAATAACATATAGATCATACAAAATACATAATTTAAGGTGGGATCCAAAAAGCGATCAGGGTTAAGTCAGACAAATAGCAAGGGAAAATGTATTCCAGGCAGAGGAGTCATTACTCAAAGTCTTCAGAGAAAGAAGTACAAAGATGAGGGTGTAGAGTAGGCAGGACTGAGATAAATGTACTTTGTGTGTGTGTGTGTGTGTGTACTCTAAACAGTTACAGATTTATTAAAACTTGAGAAATATTGCAGATCATTTCCATATACTCCAAACCAGTCCCACTATTTTTAAAATCCTACATTAGTATGGTACATTTGATGAACTAACATTAATTTTATTATTTTTTTTAAGTAAGCTTCATGCCCAGCGTGGAGCCCAGTGCAGGGCTTGTACTCACCACCCTGAGATCAAGATCTGAGCTGAGATCAAGAGTTGGATACTTAACCAACTGAGTCACCCAGGCGCCCCGTTAAATTCTTACTAAATTTCATAGTTTATTAAGACTTCCTTAGTTTTTACCTAATGTCCATTTTGTGTTCCAGAATCCTGTCCAAGATCCCATATTACATTTCTTTGTCTTATTGCCTTAGGCACCTCTCGGCTGCCACAGTTTCTCAGACTTGCCTTGTTTTTGATGACCTTAACAGTTTTAAGGTGTGCCACTCAGGTATTTCGTGGGATGCCTTCTCCTGGAATGTTTCTGATGTTTTTTTCATGACTAGACTGGGGTTATGTTTTTTTGGGAGGAAGTTCATACAAATAAAGTGCTAAATTATGATCACATCTTATCGTATGCATTTACTCTCAACGTGACTTATGATTGTGACTTTGATCCCCTGACTGCGGTGGTTTTGTGCAGTTACTCTTCTCCTACCCCATTTTCCATAATCCACTCTCTGGAAGGCAGTCTGTGTGCAGCTCACACTTAGGAGCTCTCTGGAAGGCAGTCTGTGTGCAGCTCACACTTAGGAGCTCTCTGGAAGGCAGTCTGTGTGCAGCGCACACTTAGGAGCTCTCTGGAAGGCAGTCTATGTGCAGCTCACACTTAGGAGAGGGTGTTACACTTCACCTCCTTCAGAGCAAGAGTAGCTGCATAAATTATTTGGAGTTATTCTGCATAGGAGATTTGTCTTTACTCCCCCATTTATTAATTTATTCAATAATTTATTTATGTCAGTGAGGACTCGTGGATACTTATTTTATATGTTGGGTTATAATCCAATACTACCCTACTTATTGTGTTGCTGAAATTGTTCCAGCTTTGGACATTGAGAGCTCTTTCAGTTGACCTCTGTGCCTCTTTAACACGTACTTATACAGTGGGGTGTCATTTTGGGAAGAGGGGTGCTTCTTCAGTTTGTCAGTACGAGACACTTCAGGCTCATCCTATATATTTCCTGCCATGGTGCTAGGATAAGCCATTTCCCCCAAATCCCTGCCTCCTTTTATTGAAGAAGGTACCAGAAAGCCAAGGTCTAGGTGCTAGATGTGTTCATCACTACTGGAGTGCTAATTCTGTTTGATCTTCTGAGCTGACAGAGCACAGAAATATATGTGCATATCCTCACGCATGTATATAGGTATATATTAGTACCCGTATTCAGCTAAACATGACCTTACGCTGATGTTGCCAACTCCACTAGCACGTATATCGTTCTAACCTCCTCTTGCTTATCTGTAAATTCTCACCTCAGCTGTAAGAAACCTGACTTCTTGGGGCACCTGGGTGGCTTGGTTGGCTAAGTGTCTGACTCTTGATTTCGGTTCAGGTCATGATCTCAGGGTCGTGAGATGGAGCCAGGCGTCAGGCTCTGCACTCCTTGTAGAGTCTGCTTGAGATTCTTTCCCTCTGCCCCCTCACTGC
This sequence comes from Ailuropoda melanoleuca, assembly GCF_002007445.2. Taxonomy (NCBI): domain Eukaryota; kingdom Metazoa; phylum Chordata; class Mammalia; order Carnivora; family Ursidae; genus Ailuropoda; species Ailuropoda melanoleuca. The sequence goes on along the minus strand of NC_048235.1, from coordinate 15,876,824 downwards.
TTGCACACTTGCACACGTGCGTGCTCTCTCTCCCTATCTGAAAGAAATAAATATATTTTTAAAAACGGAAGGAAACCTGACTTCCCCCTCTCACAATCCATTTACATAGATGTTCAGTTCCAGTAAACATATGTAACAGTATAGGAATTGTTCAGCTGTACCCTCATGGGAAACAACCTTATCAACTAGAGTAAAGTGCTTATGTGCAGTTCCTTTTCCTTTAGTCTTATGGACTCCACTTAGTTCCAAAGACACTTCGGTCGGCACCTTTCTCCCACCCCCACACTTCAGTGAGCCAATGTCATGTATTTGTAATATAGATGACCTTCTCGTATTCTTTATTTATTTCTGGGATCCCTGGCCTCCTATTTTTTAAAATATGCATACATTAAGGTTCACTCTTGGTGCTATAAAATTTTATGAGATTTAACAACTGCATTGTTATATACCCACAATTACAGTATCGTACGGAATAGTTTTCACCATCCTAAAAATCCACTGTGCTTTGCTGATTCACCTTTCTTCCTCTCCTGGCAACCATGGCTCTTCTTGCTGCCTCTGTAATTTTGCCTTTTATAAATGTCACATACTTGGAATCATACAGTATGTAACCTTTCAGACTGGCTTCTTTCACTTACAGTACCATTTAAAGTTCTTCTGGTTTTTGGTGTTTTCATAACTTGTTTCTTTTTATTGCTGAATATCATTTGATTGCATGGATTTAGCACATTTTCTTTATCCATTCACCTACAGAAAGACTTATTTGCTTCCAGTTTTTGGTGACTGTGAATGAAGCAGTCATAAACGTTAACCCTTTGGTTTTTGTATGGATATCAGTTTTGAACTAAAATGTGGCACAATTACTGGATTGTGTGGTAAGAGTATGTTCGCCTTTGTAAGAATTTGCCAAATTGTCTTCCTGAGTATCTGTGCGTTTCTTCATTCACACCAGAAATGAACGAGTCCCTGTTGTTCTGCATTCTAATGAACATTTGGTAATGCGAAGTTTTTAGTTTTTGGCTTTTAGACTTTAGCCACCGTAGTAGGCATCCTCTTGCTGTTTTAAATCATGATTCCCTAATGACATGATTTTGAGTGTCTTTTCATAGGTTTAGTGTTAGTTGCCATCTCTTTTGGGGGAGGTATCTATTCAGATATTGTCTCCATTTTTTTTTCTTTTTCTTATTGTTGCGTGTTAAGAGTTTTTTGCAGATTTTAGATACAGGTCTTTGTTATGATACCTGTTTTTCATCTATGTTCTCTTAGTCTCCGGCATGTCTTTTCATTCTCTTAACTATCTTTAGAGAGCAGAAGTTTAAAATCTTAATAAAATCCAACTAATTAATTTTTTTCTTTCATTGATTATGGCTTTGGTCCTGTATCTAAAAACTCAAGGTAACATAGATTTTTTTTTTAAATGAACTTCATTTTGTAGAGCAGTTTAACGTTCACAACAATATTGAACAGGAAACACAGAGATTCCCCATATACTCCCTGCCCCCACATATCATAGACTCCCCCATTATCATCCTTCCCACCCCCAGAGTGGCACATTTGTTACAGCTGATGAACCTGCATCAACACATGAGAATCACCCAGGGTCCATAGTTTACATTACGGCTCATTCTTGGTGGTGTACATTCTGTGGGTTTGGGTGCATGTGTAATGACATCCGCCCATCATTATGGGGTCATACAGGGTAGTTTCACTGCCCTTAAAATCCTCTGTGCTCCACCTATTCATTCCTCCCTCCTAGCAACCACTGATCTTTTTACTGTCTCCATAGTTATGTCTTTTCTAGAATGTCAGCTAGCTGGAATCGTATAATATGTAGCCTTTTAAGATTTGATTATTTCACTTAATAATAAGCATTTAATCTTCCTCATGTATTTTCATGGCTTGATAGTATGTTTCTTTTTAGCACTGAATAATATTTTATTCAGTCTGAATGTACTGCAATTTATTTATCCGCTCACCTACTGAGGGACATCCTGGTTGCTTCCAAGTTTCAGCACTCATGAATAAAGCTGCTACAAACATCCATATGCAGATTTTTGTGTGGACCTGTGTTTTCAACTCCTTTGGGTAAATGCCAATGATTATGATTGCTGAATTGTATACTAAGAGTATGCTTAGCCTTGTAAGAAACCACCAAACTGTCTTCCAAAACGGCTACATACTTTGCGTTCCCACCAGGAATGAACGGGAGTCCCTGTTGCTCCACACCCTTGGCAGCATTCTGATTTTGACCAAGCTAGTAAGTATGTAGTGATGTCTCATTGCTGTCTTAGTTTGATTTCTCTGAAAACACATAACGTAGAACATCTTTTTATATGCTTTTTTGCTATCTGTATATCTTCTTTTGGGGAGGTACTGTTAAGATTTTTCCTGTTTTTTAATTGGGTTATTTGTTTACTTATTGTTTAAGAGCTCTTTGTATATTTTGGATAATAGTCTTTTATCAGATATGTCTTTTGCAAATTTTCTTCTAGTTTGTGGTTTTATCTTTTTATTCTCTTGAGTCACATAGATGTTTCTTCTGTGTTTTCTTCTAGAAGTTTCATAGCGTTTTGTTTTACATTTAGTTTGAAGATTTGTTTTGAGTTAACTTTTGTGAAAGCTGTAAGGTCAGTGTGTAAAATAATTTTCTTTTTTTTTTTATATGGATGTCTAATTTTCCCAGCACCATTTGTTAAAAAGATTATTCTTTCATCATTGAATTGCTTTTGTTCCTTTATCAATAATTAATTGACTATATTTGTGTGGGAAGACTGTTATATTTTTAAACAACATTATTGGTCTCTAATTTCATTCCATAAACTCTGGAGTTAAGTGTGCAATTCAATAAATTTTATAAATTTATAGACTTAGGAAACAATCACTGTAATCCAGTTTTAGAACTTCGCTTTCACTCCAAAAAGATGTCCGATGCCCATTTTCAGTTAACCCTCCTCCTCACCTGCAGCCCACTAGTCTAATCTACTTTCTCTGTATATACGGTTTGCCGTTTCTCGGTGATATGAGCATCTGCATACAAGTGTTTAAGTAGCTGTAGATTTCATTTCTTGGGATAAATTCCTAGCAGAATTGCTGGTTCATATGCATGGATTTTATTATCATTTTCAATTCTTTTTATTATAATAGGCATGATGGGTAGTTTCTCATGGTGGCTTTAATTTGAATTTCTCTGATTGACTAATGACATTAAGCATCTTTTCATATGCTTCTTAACCACTCATATTCCTTCTTTAGTGAATGTCAACTCAAATTTCGCTCGCTTTTAACTGAGTTACTTATGTTTTTATAGATTTAAGACTTTTATATATACTGGAAACAAGTCAGATACATAGTTTGCAAATATTTTCTTCCTGCCTGTAGATTACCTTTTCATTTCCTAATAGTGAGTTTTGAAAGCATAAAAGTTTTAGTTTTGATGAAGATCAATTTGTCTTTTTTTTTTCTTTTATGGGTTGTGGTTTTAGTGTCACATCTAAGAATTCTGACCAACCCACGTTCACAAAAAATTTCTTGTTTTCTTCTAGAAATTTTATAATCTTAGTTTTTACATTTTGGTCTTTGTTTCATTTTCAGTTAGTTTTTGTGTATTGTGTGAGTAGAGTGTCTAAATTCCTCTTTTTACATGAAGTTATCCAGTTGTTCCAACACATTTGTTGGAAAACCATCCTTTCCCCATTGAATTACATTGGCAAAAATTAATTGATCTTTTACGTAAGAGTTTATTTCCAGATTCTCAAATCCATTTCATTGATTTTTCATGTCTGTATTTACACAAGTATCACACCTTCGTGGTTGCTGAACGTCTGTGGAAGCACTGAATTCAGGAGTGTAACCCTTTAGCTTTGTTCTTGTTTTTCAAAATGGTGTTGACTTTTGGCCTCACCGGATTTATCTTCCTCAGAGCTCCCTGTCTCTGCTAATGACCCCACCAGTCATGCAATTTTCAGACCAAAACGTTTCTTTTTTTTCTGTAATACTTCATGATTAACCCATCAACAAATCTTGAGAGCACTACATGACAGATTTTAAAGGCCAAGAGTGGAAAGAATGGATACTGGGAGATCAATTAAAAAGCAAACACAGTGGTTCCTGAAGAAAGGGATATGGTTCACACAGGATGGTGACTGTGAAGATGGGAAGAAGGGAATAGATTTGAAACATATCTTGGAAGTTAGAACCACCATGATTTGTAAAGCACTGAAGATGAGCAAATGGGTCAGCAAGAGCCTTTTACTGAGGTAGGAAAACTGAATAAAGTGTGGGTTTGGGAGAAAGTTCAGGAGGTGGATAAGATATTATCTAAATATTACACATTTTAAATCTTAAGTCTTATGTGTGAACCCTTAAGACTCAGATTCTGTGACAGAGCAATGGTCATTTTCATACACTCACCTCATTCATTCTCTTAGCGGTAGATGACACGGTTCATCTGTTTTCCCCTGCTCTGTAAGATTTCTTCATTTAGCTTAAAGGACCTCACACGCTGTTGGGTTTTTTCCTATCCCATTAGAATCTTTTCCATCTCCTTTGTTGGATCTTCCTCCTCTTCATGGCATCTAAATAATGGACTGTTCAAGTTTTGTGGGGGTTTTTCCCTTATACTTTGATTTTCTCTGACTTTACGTACCTCTAGCTGATAGCATCCAGTCTTATAGATTTTAATCCTATTTCTAATGTGATAACTCCCCAACAATACCTCCAGTCTTAACTTTCACTTGGCCTGAAGAATTGTACCTTCAACCCTGCTAATATGTCTGGCAGGCAGCTTACATTTAACATATCAAAGTCTGAACTCTCTGTTTCCTAGCAGTTTCTTCCCATCCAAATTCACTTCCTCACTGCGTCCCCCTCAGTAAGTGGCACCACCATTAATCAGGCCAAAGACCTGGGCATTTCTGTCATATCTCATGGCTAATCCATGGAGTCTTGTGGGCATGATTTTCAAAATATAAAGTATATGCCAGCACTTACCTTCATACCTACCTTACCACCCTAGCCAAGCCTCTGTTATTTCTATCCCTGTTTCACTCTCATTTCCTTAAAATATATTTACTATAGAACATTCACAGTGGTATTTAAAAACTTGCATCAGACATATTGCTTCCTGGTCTAAGACCGTTCAGTGGCTCCCTACTCAGAGTTAAAACCAAAATCCTTACGTGGCCTACAATGCACCACGTGACATGGGCCTTATTTCCTCTCCGGTCACCTTCTACTGCACCACCACCCGGCCTGACTTTGGCCACTCAGACTTCCTTAAGCAAAGTCTGCTTTGCTTAAAAGGCAAAGCCTTCTCCTGTTCACAGCTGGTTAATGACCTTCAAGTGTGCCTGGCCCAGAAGATATTTATTGGTGACTACATTAATGATGTTGTCACTGAACACAACCATAAGTAATACTAACTTATTTTTCACACCATAGAATATTAGAAACCATAAACTAGGGGAAGGTAAGGGAAAAAGAGGAGAAGGCTAGAGAAAGATACAGTAACAGTAATAATATTTACATGAAATAATACTATCTAATAAGTAGTCATGTCTAATACAGAAACTCTATAAAGAATAAACATTATAACTAAAAAACCAAAGCCTTGATAGTTAATGCCCCCCTACACCATAGCAGGCACAGAGCACTCCAGGGCAGAGCCACTGACAGTCACAGGGCTCTGTCTGAATCATCAAGAGGAAGTTGAAAGACATTGATGACATCTAGAAAGCAAAAAGGGAGCTTAAAATGATTTACCAAAAAAAAATTATAAATTCATTTAATTCCAGTGATTTTACTGCTTGTAAAAGTGTCTTTGCTAATTGGAGAATTCAGTTTAGTGAGATAATTAATTTCCTAGTGAGGCTGAGTGTCACCCTACCCAGGTCTCTTTAAGATGTGTAATTGGAGAACTTTTTATCAGTTTCACATAAGAGATTCAGGCTAAATAATAATTTTGTAGTGTTATTTTACTCTTCCTTTATAGAGGTTTTCTTCAAAAAAAAAAAGTAAATAAACCATTTTTATCTTTTCTAAAAATAGCTGAGGCTCATTGTAGAAATGTAGAAAGAATGGGAAGAAAATCAGCTGTAGTCCCATCAGCAAAAGACAAACACCATTAAAATGTATGTGTTTCATGTCAGTCTTTTTTTTACATAATTATTCTCTTCTAAGGTCCCTCAGATTACTGATTTTTGTTATTTTTTTTAAAAAAATTATTTATTTATGTGACACAGAGAGAGAGAAAGAGCACAAGCAGGGGGAGAAGGAGAGGGAGAAGCAGGCTTCCCACCCAACAGGGAGCCCGATGTAGGACTCAATCCCAGGACCCTGGGATCATGACCTGAGCCAAAGGCAGACGCTTAACCGGCTGAGCCACCCAGCACCCCCAATTTTTATTATTGATATAAATTAAAGTTATTATCCTTTGTGTATCCAAACCCATGCAACATCTCAATAATGTACTTAAAAAAAAATAAATCCTTTCAATATCCCACAGGATATGGTTAAAACCTCTGGTTATCTAAGTTATATCTTCCTTGTGAGCTAACAATGTCTATAAGATGTTTTGTTTATTTTAAATATTTGAACAAAAAATTCTCTTTATTAAAAAAATAAAACTAACAGCACATAACATTTGAGTTATATCATTAAAATGTTTGTAATAAAAAAAACTTAAACAGCTATGAAATAGAAGCAGCTACCATTCACAGCAGTTACTCCTCTAGGACAGAAACAAAACAAAACACATTTAAATACATTTAAAATGTATTAAAGCTACATGGTAAGTTAAGATCCCAAATGAAATACAGGTATATTGTTTTAAAATATTATAATTTAATTGCTATGTGTATTGCCAGAACTGTACAAAGTATTCAGTAGTTCATGACAAAAGTGGAATAATGCATTGCCATTCAAATTAAATACTTTATTTGCTTTCTGAGAGGCATTCTAATTTTGCAAATAAAATTAAATCAACATAATCTACTTACATATACTGAAAGACTTTATCAAGCTTTTACTTACCAGAAATCTTAACTTTTTTTCATTTTTTATATCACTCTCCCCTTGATAGATAAGAGTTTGCTTTCCAGGCTCCTTTGAACAAATTCTAATGCATAAACTATGGTAATAATCAGAACTGTGGATAATTACTTATTTGATCTCTTAAATAATTTTACGTGTAAAAGCCATCTTAAAGGTCATCTAGGCCCATCTATTTTTTTTAGACATCCTTTCTGTGAGATCCCTGATAGATAGTTACCCAGCTGCTTGGGACTTTTCTAGCGACTGGACATTACAAGGCATTCACTCCATAATTATGTATTCATTCTTTCATTATTGATTCATTTAACCAGTATTCACTGCATATCTACCATTTGCCTGCCAAATATACTTGACAGTGAATACATAAAGATGAGTAAATCTGAGGAAACATGAACACTATTAGAATGTTTTGTTTTGATTTTATTAAGCTTATGTATCTCTTCTTGGCACTTCTTTCTTCCTGATTATAAAAATGGTGGCTGTGAAGAATAATCCTAGTATTTCTTTATTTCTTTGTTAAGAGTTTCTATTTAAAAGAAGGACAGGAGAAAAAGAAGTAAATAGTAAACAAGTTTGTTTTCTTAGAGTCCTACAAATATTGACATAGTCATGGCTCCCTTTACTTCCTCTCTGAAAAACACACATGCAAACACAAATGCACACACCTTACATTTCTGAGTTAAAACCATCTTTAATTCTTTCATGTGACACAGTTCCCAATAGAGTTACTATATTTAAAATTACCTTTTGTCTAAAAGTGTTTCTAATGTGCTTTTAAATTTGGTACCCAGAACTAAAAAAGTAAACATTATCTTTTAAATATGGTAACCAGAACTAAACAAAGATTTCCAATGTAGACAAACCAAACTAGTGCCTCTGCATACTTACGTTTACAGCACTAGTAGCTGAATTTAAATTGCAGTCATTTTGGAAGAGAGGGAAGGGCAGCCAATCTCACTACTGACTCATATTGAGATTGTTTTCTACATATAAAGTGTAGAACTCTGTCTTGTTCCTAGGGACTGCTGATCAGCTAGAATTGTTTTTCTTTTTGCTGGTAGACAAGATTTTTATCTTTTCTACATTTCATCTCATTGTTTTAATCTCATTATTTTAACCCATTAAACTTTTGGAATTGCGGTTTTGTCACTGGATATACTACAGTTAGTCATGCTTCCTTGATTTAAATGATTTAGAAATTTGATACTCTCTATATCTACAAGCTACTGATTTATAAAAATGTGAACTTGGTCAGGACCATGGTCAAGAACTTCAGAAGAAAATAGATAACGAACCAATAATTAACCCTTGAAAATGATAATGAACCTCAACTTAATGAGGAAACAACAATCAATCTTTTTGTCTCACAAGCCACAAGAAGACCTCAGTGTCTGCATTTTTCAATCTTCATATTAAAAATCTTCAGGTATCTTGATAACAACCTGAAGGCAGATAATAATTCCAGCAATTTCTTCATGGATTAGTCCAGTTACCCTGCTTAAAAGGAAACTATTGTGGGATAAAATTTCTTATGCAACCTTGTTAAATCATTATTATCATCATTATTATTATTTTACTTTTCTTTGTCAAGAATTAACGGACCACGTCTTTGATAATCTATTCTGGAATTTCATCAAGGATATATCTATATCCTATTTACTTCTCTAACATTTATTTACAATAGGTGTAATTTTATATGGAGTGATTTCCAGAGGAAATCACATATTTAGAGTTAGATTTTTTTTGTAACTGGAAGATAAGATTAGATCATCTAATCCATTTCATTTTACAATGGAATAAATTGAGGCATAAAGAAATACACTTATGTCAGTGTAAATCTAATTATGCATTTCATTTAGTGAGGTCCTTCACCATTTGCCAAGGACAGTCCTAATTTACTTAAAGAAGTTAACTTCCAAGTTGAAGATACCCTCGGAATTTCCAGATATGACTTTCCATCATTATGAAGTTGAGCATATTTCATAACTACAGTCAAGGGAGTTCAGAAATGGCCTGACTCCATCTATTCCACATAACTTACATTAATAAGAATTAACATTAGATGAGAAAGGGATAAATTGGATACAACCATTACATTAAATATAATATACCAAACTGTTGACCTTACCTCTATGACTGAAGGACAGACTAAGAAAAGACTGGAATTTCAGTGAGGTGAGCTGAAGGGCAGACCCAAAGTTACTGATGCTCTTGTGATATGAACTTGTCACAGAAAATTTAACATTTCATTTGAATATAATTTGAATTTTGCAGAATCTGTTTTCTGAGGTTTCACATTAGCATTAGCTATATCATATTTTTAACAATCAAAATTAAAACACTGTGGCAGTTTGTTTTTGCCTTCTCAAATATATTACATTTCTATCAGCTACACAGGTATAATATATTAATGGGATTCATTTTTTTTCAAATGAAGATAAAGTGTAAGTAAATAAGATAGAAAGAGACACAACCTTTAAGGTATAAATTCTCTTCTTGCTCTTTATATCTCAAAGTGCACTTCTCTCTGCAAGTACCAAGCTCTGTGTTAGTTGGGCCAGGTCTGCTGAAGGAGAGAGGAGAACTGAGACTTTTCTCTCCTCTTAACTCAATCTAGACAGCTGTTCCAGGTCACTTAGAAACTATGAAAGCTTCTACTTTGCTTTGATGATACAAAACTGGTTTGAAAAATGTGTTTAGAACTGTGAATGGCATTCTGGTGATCAGAAAAGTAGGCTCTTGGTGCTTTGAGAGCAAGAGACTGGTACAAAGTTTTAAAATGGTTATATTCATATATAAAACAAGTATTTATTGAGTGCTTTCTATATGTCAGGTCTCATTATTTTTATTAAAATTTAAAATTTCACAATCAAGAAGTGAATGCATTCTCATTGTAAATTATTCAGTTAATACAAATAAAATAAAACTCAACCTTGATAAAATTCTTTTCCTACAACCCACATCTATGTGCTTGTCCCCCCAAATTAACCACTGTTTTCATGTGTTTTATACATGCACACAGGTATATATAGTTTTACACATGTTCTGTAAATATGCTTTATATATTATATGTGTGTATTTAAATTATGTATCATACTGTTTTGTATCGTGCGTTTTAAAATATGTGGGATCAACTTTTATGAATTGTTCTTCAACTTATTTTTAAATTTAACATTATGACTTTGAAAATTCTTCAGCAGTGTGTATAGACCTACCTTGCTCCTTTATTAAACAGTTGTATTGGACCACGAACCATTGTTTATATAGCTATATTTATGGGCATTTAGAGGTTCCTCCACCTTCCCAATTATAATTTTTGCAAGATTGAAGTATTATCTAGGGCAGACCCTTAGAAATGGAATTGTTGGGTCAGGGTATATAAATCTTCCTTTAAGGTCTTAAATACAATTTTATGGTTTTCTTTATACAGGACTCTCATTCTCATTAGGTTTATTCCTAACTAATTAAATATATGTGTTGCTAGTGTGATTGGCCATTTTCACTGGTATATTCAAATTGGCTATTGCTATTTTTATTAATTTTTGTCTGCTTTTATTTTGTATAGTGAGCTGGCTAAAGTCACCAATTTTGTCAGTCAATTTTCTTGACTTTTCTAGGTAGATTTTTTTTCTTTGTTTCCAGTTATTCTCTCACAAATTTATTTATCTTGTATTTGATTTGGCAGGACTTCCAATACAGGGTTGAATAGTGGTACTGATAATAGAAAGTATTTATATCTTGTTTTTGGGATAATAGTATTAAGAGTGTTTCTAATGTTTCCTGCCAAGTATGATGCAGATTAAATATTACTGTGTCTACCCTTTGTCAAGAAGTTGTTCCCTATCTTTGTTTGCTTAATTTATTTGCCAGTTTATTTGTTTGCATTAAGGAAAGAAATGGATTTTTCCTCCCAGTTTTATTGAGATATAATTGATATATAACATTGTATTAAAGTGTATAGCATAATGACTTAATATATGGAAATATCGCAAAAATAGTTACCACAATAAGTTTAGTTTACTTTTATCATCTCACTGTTACAATATTTTTTCTTGCCATGAGAACTTGCAAGATCTACTCTCTTAGCAAATTTCAAATATACAACAATATTGTTGACTGTAGGTACCATACTGTACATTACATCCCCAGAACTTATTCATCTTATAATTAAAAGTTTATACCTTTTGACCACTTTCACCCATTTCCTTGACCCCTGCCCTACCTCTGGCAATTACCAATCTGTTCTGTATCTGTTTGTGTTTTGTGAGTTTTTAAAAGATTTTTACATACGTGAGATCATACATTTGTCTTTCTCTGACTTATTTCACTTAGCATAATGTGCTCAGTGACCATCCATGTTGTCACAAATGGCAGGGTTTCCTTATTTTTTATTGCTGAGAAATATATGTATATACACACACTCACACAGATTGGTAACAAATGGGGTTTGTTTAAGCAAATTACGGCACCTATATGAAATCTTCAGCATTCTTATTTGAGAGAATTTATCCAAAGAAGACATAGTAAAAGAATGCAAAATTTATTGCAAAACAATATTTTATTATAGTCTAACTGCTATATTGGAAAGGCAAGACTTGTAGGATATAATCAGATATCAAATTATTGAAATTGTTCTGTGAGACTAATTCTTGCCATCTTTTTGGATGGCAATTAGCTCAGGTCCTTCGATTCTCCCAGCCATTCTTAGATAATGAAGTCGTACTGACTTTACAAAAACAAATAAAAATAATTTCAAAATTGTGTTTTAAAAATTTCAAACATTTTATTTAGAAATTAGTTTAATCTAGTAGAGTAATTACAACTCCATATTTATTCAAAATTATTATTTCTCTTCCCCTCAGTCTCAATCCTGGTATGGAAAGTGGGGGGCATGCCAGATTTCTTCTTCCTTTCCCTCTTTTTCACATCTAGTTTTCCTCTCCTGTCCTTCACACACTACCTTTCATTTAAAAGGGGGCACAAAATGTCTTCCTTGACCGATACTGTTATGAGAAGGCATGGACACTCCTTGGGCTCATCAGGCATTTCAGCCGACACATCTCTCAGTGAGTGTTCACGTGGCTTCTTAGAAGACCCTCTTACTTCTAAAGGTCTCTTACTTATAATTCTCTTGATATTGGAGAAGTATCTTTAATGACAGATAGCGGATTATTTTCCTAACCTTTGAAGCATCCAGCAGTCTTTCTCTTTTTGACATTCTCTAGAGGGTGCTTAAGATAATTCTCACATATCCTTTGCCCAACAATGCAGGAACCCTCCTTGCCAGCCATAATCTCTTGTATTCTCGATTGTTCAAGTTTAAGTCAGATCAGGCCACTGGATCCCAAACTCCAGGGATCTCATAGCAAGCTCTTCGATCCCTTTCCATGGCTTGAGGTGAAGAGAAAACAGCCTCACCCTCATCCATGGGGTGTGGCGAAATGTCATAGCTCATGGCAGCTCTTTCCACTTCCAAAAATCCATGTCTCTTCCCCTAATCTTCCAAACCCTTTGGACCCTTTGCCTACAAGTCCTTTGTGGTTTCTTGCCCTTCATTGTGGAATATGATATCTCTTATTTGGGGACCTCAGTGAAATTAAGTCTAAAATACTCTCATTTTAAAACTCTGTACCAATTACATTGTTTATTATATAATTACAAAGCAGGAGAATTCTAAATATTCAATAATAAGGAGATATTAAGTAAATAATTACTGAAATTGAATGTAGTGCAGGCTTGAAAAAACAGTAATTTATCACTTGGAGACATATTTAGAATAAAGCACTAGACGTATAAGAAGTGCCACAAAATTGCATGTACTCTGTCAGTGTAATTATGTAAAATACGTGTATCAAAATTAAGACTCTTTGAAATAATATTTTATTTTGTTTACAAAAGAAATTTTTGTAAGTTAATAATTTTTTTAAAACAATTTATTGTGAAAGACTATAAACTCAAGACATCTGAAAACCCCTAGGCTTACGAGAGAGATGCTATTTGTTGGAGTGTGGGTATGAGAATATGAGTATTTATTTTCTTTTTTAAATATGTTCTGATTTTGTATGAACTTTAGCAGTGGCATTGTAATAGAAAAGGCTCACCAGGAAAATATCTCAGAGCTACAGAATTATACTTTATCATTCTAGAGTCATTTATTCTTTAACGGGGTATTATATTTTATTCATTTTTATATTCCCTAAACATACACAATTATGGCACAAAGAAGGGACTCAATAAGTGCATATTAAAATTAATAAAGGAATTAATAATCAATTAGATATTTATACAGGGTCCTATTACTAAATTCCTATTTTTATTATCTTTTATATGGTCTTTTTTTCAGGCTATGTAATACACAGCATATCTAATTAAGTTATGACGTTAAAATGCCTTATATATATTCCTTAAGGTGTCAGACAGATGTAGGATAATTATTAAGTAAAAAATTGTGGTTATTTTGTTGTTTTTCTAACTTGGCACCCAGCCTTCTCTTTACTTACTTAGTATAGTTCTTGGTTAATGTCCAAAGAAATTACTTATCCTATTCTCACCTCGTGAACTGATAGCAGATTTACATTTGGGAATTTAAGTTTTCCTCTTATTTCACTAAAAAAGAGAAGTGCGGTATGAAGTACCAGCTCTACAGCTTATACGAAAAGTCAACTTGAGTATTTTAGGTAAGATGTCAACTTTATGATTTTGAGTGTATGAAAGTTCTCCTCTAGTTTGCTTCTTGATCAAGTACCTGACAAATTTTTACCTCACACTTTGCTCCTTAGGAACCATCTGAGAGTACGTTAGGGTACAGCTTGGAACAGTGGGAACATCAGACGTTCCCTATGTATGATTTTATTTGACTTTCACATTTGGTGGGTGTGCCTTTACCATTTCCATTTTAAAGAGGAAGAAATCAAGGGTTAAGGAAGTAACTTGTTCATGTCCACATGTTAAATGCAAAAGTCAGGTTTAAAACCAGATCTTTCTGGGGCACGTGGGTGGCTTAGTCGGTTAAGATTCTGACTCTTGATTTCTGCTCAGGTCATGACCTCAGGGTCCTGAGTACCATCCCAGCAGTGTTGGGCTCTGTGCTCCTCCCTCTCCCTCTCCTCTCTGCCCCCCCCCCGCCCCACCATTGTTCACACAGGTGTGCTCTCTCTCAAATAAATAAATGAATAAATCTTAAAAAATAAATAAATAAAACCAGACCTTTCTGACTCCAAGCATGTAGAGGTCAATAGAGCTGATTTCGTCCTCACGTAGTGTAGAAATTTTGTTATGGAAACAGGCAAAACCGTTTACCTTCCTGGGTGTGATTCTTCATTCGTAAAAATGAACCAGTTAAGTGATCCCTCAAGTTCTCTTCCACTTTATTCATTTTGAATCTTCAGAATTGGGAAAATAATATCTTTGTTTTAGAAACTTTGAACACCAGGAGTGATGTGCAATTCATTAACTTTCCAAATGGTCAGCTATATACTATAGTTTATGGTATACACCATACTTAGAAAGAAATGCTGCCTGAAGGGTTTGTGAGCTCACAGCACTGGCGTAAGGCTCAATCTCACATGCCAAGAGCAAGCCTATATTTAGGAATTCGGGAATGTTGGCTCTTAGCTCTTTCTAAGACGTTTCTTTAAAGCACATGCAGATGAATGAAGCAGATTGATCAAAGTGCTATCCCAAAAACTCTTTGTGTATGATTGTTGCAGACTGTTCTTGTGGGAACATTCAGGGCCAGGTTTCTGTCATCTGTACTTTACAATATCCATGGATTGAGAATGCTTTGTCGTTCTCCCTTTACGTGCATTATGAGCAGCTACAGTGAGAGAAATACAAGCCTACTGCAATTTGGAGGAAGACCTTTAAAGGACTTTTTTTTATTTAATGTGAAGGCATTAGGTATAGGATTAACAGTCTAATTAGAGTAAATCAAAATGTTCTTGCATCGGTTTCATTTTTAGGAAATGTTAATTGCATGTTGCTTTATGCCCTGTCTATATGATGGACTTCCTTAATTAGATTATGAGTTTTGGTTTGAAGGTCCAACCTCACAGTAATTAAAACCCTGGGTAATTAACTGTATTTCCTAAAAGATACACTCTGAAAATATTTTTGTAGCTATATCTCCATGTCTTACCTCTTCTAATGAACGTATAAATTTTACTTTTTTTTCTTTCTTATGAAAGAACAGTGTGGAGGATTGTCACTGATGAACTGATATTAAAATAAGACACGGACTTTAATTTGGATGATCATGTCCCTGGTATGTTGGCTGAGCTGCACCCATCAGAGAGAGGCTGGCAGTGGTCCCTTACAAATCCTGCCTCTGTCTGCCGGACAGAGCTTGGGCAACAGGAGCCCCTGCTTGTGCCAAGAAATAAAGTGTCATTTAGTTGTTGGCATATTTCTAGTAAATTCCTGAGAACTTGTAGGTGTTATAGAGTAATACCCTAGACTTTTGGTTAAATAGCAATTTTTGTAAACAGCGGAGAAGTCTTATTTGCTTGGAGAAAGAAGTCAAAGAGGGAGGGAAAAGGATAAACATGAAGCAAGTGACTATAAGGTTAAAAAAAAAACAGAGATACTTAGTTTCTAAGAAAAAAAAACAAAGGAAGGGAGTAGGTAAGATTGTGGTCACTTTTGAAATCAAGTGGGGGGCGGAATTTGGGGCAGTGCAGTGTATAAAAGAGCAACTGATAGACGTGGTAGACATCTGGGAGGCAAGTGATTCACCAAGATGATCAATGGATTTCAGAGAATGGGGCTTTCTCATAACTTATCAAAGCCTCAGAAGTGTTCTGTCCTCACATATTTGGCTTTTATTTTCTTGGGGCCCAAAAGGAACAGGGGCAGCCACACCCTACAAGCCCGAGCCTCCTGATAGACAAAGAATGGCAAATATGGATCTCCTCCTTCATCCCCAGTACAGCCTTCTCTCTCGAGGGGATGATGGTGCATTGGGGCACACCGATCCCTACTTTGCAATTTACTCCTCTTCAGGACACGTTAGCTCACCTCACACAGTGAGAAGAAATGGAGGTAGTAATAAATGTTTTATGGTAGGCAGAGCTAAATAATTTAAGATAGTATATAGAAAGCCCTTTGACCATGCTAGATCAATGGCATTCGTCTTCCTCAGGACTTGTTTCTTCTTTTAATAACTACAGTTCCTCTGTTCACTTTCAAGGTGACATTGACACTTCCTTCTTCCAGGCGTTAGTTTCCTACTGGCTTTGTCTACACCTTGACTGCACCATGGTAATGATGGCCTTTGTAGCACATCAAGAAGCCCTGGGCCTTCCACAGTCTTTATTTTTGATTTTTTTGGTAAGTGGTAACACTTAAACTACCTTTCCCCTTTCGTGACTTATGTGCTGCTATCGCATACTTTATTGCTCTCTCTATATTTTAAACTCCACCTAACATAATTATAGTTTTATATAGTGTTTAAATTTTCTACATGTTTATCAGTCTTGCATTGTTTTTGATTCCTTTCCGTAACTACAGCTTTCCAATTGGGATCATTTTCCTTTTACCAGGAAAATTTTCTCTAGTGGCAAGCTGTCTCAACTCTGTTTAGCTGAAAATCTTTATTTTACCTTCATTCCCATTAAAGGATTTTTGCTGGATATAGATTTCTGAGTTTTAACAATTTGAGAATATGATTCATTATTTTCCAGCTCCTATTGTTTCTACTGAGAAATTTGTTTTCAGTTTATGCAGCATTTACATGTGATCTGTCTTTTATCTCTGGCTGCTTTTAAGAGTTCCATGTATTTGATACTCCACAGTTTCAGTAAAATGTGGATTTTTCAGATTGTTTGTAATTTCTTGTGATTTTGGTATGTATGAGTGGCTGTCTTTCAACAATCCTGGAAAATTCTCAGCATTCCCTCTTCAAATATTGCTTTTTTCTCCATCCACTTAAACTGTAATTCCAACTTTTCCTTTCATTCCTTTGGTAATATTTGTGAAAGAAGAATTCATATTCACTGGCTCCACTTTCTTTCCAAATATCACTATTTATTGCTCTGTATCTTAATTTTTTCCTATCATACCAAAACTGATTTCTTCAAGCTTTTTATTTATTCATGTTCACTAAATCCTTTCTTCTCATTGTCTTCAGTTTCTCTGTAGAATTCAGCAAAATTTATCATCTTTTTCTTCCCTCTTAAAATTTCTCCTCTTCCTGCCTTTATGAGAAAATCAATTTATCACATTCCTATCTTTTCCATATCCTCCTTTCTCTTCTTCACTTGAAATACGCAAGGTATGGATGGCTCCTAAGAGTTTTTTTCTGCAAAATTTTCTCTTCTCTGTCATCTCTCCCCCAGAGATCCCACTGCCCGTCCACCCCTGACATATGGTCTGGTAGCCAGCTGGTGGGCACCGCCAGTATCATGTGCGTATAACCCTGTACATTTGAGCTTCTTGGAGCCGTGCTCCACTGGTTGTTAGATACGTTGAATACCACCCTTATTATGAGTAGTATCCCCAACTTCCACCTCTCTAACATGTTCCAGTCCCATATTTTCAAATTGGCTTGGGGACATTTTCATTCGATCTGTTTCAAACATTTTATTTTACTTTATTTATATTTAGCATTTAATGTCTATCTTACTTGGAAATGATTTAGAACTTCACCAGATATCCATTAACTTAGTGTAAACTTTTATCTTACTTACATTTATTTTAATTATTTGCTTGTTTCAAACATTTTAAACTCAACATGCTCTACAATTAAAATCATTATCCCTCCCTCCCACTCACACGCATGCTGCACTTCTCTCCCCACATTTTCTTACTGATATTCACATATCAGTGAATAGTAGCACTTAATAGTAGCACTTAATAGTAGCACTTAATTTTTCTCTCTCAAGCATGAAATATCAGAAACAGTTTACATTTGACCATTTATTTTATCCCAAATTATATTGACAGTTTCTAATTTTTCTTCTTTGTATATTTCTCTGATTCCTTTTCCTCTTCTTTCTGAACTGAGTCCAAGCACATCATACCACTTGGCCTTATTTGCCCTCACTCTCATCTGTCTGATATCACACAACCTCATTAATGTGAAAACAACACTTTCAAAAAGTTGTTTCGTATTCACAGAAGACACTGTGGCTCAGAACAATACTTCTTAAATTGTCTGCATTGAAGGCCAGTTTTGTTTTTTGTTTTTAATTTCCAATTTGCAAGAAAAAATAACATTATAAAAGATAATAAAGTAAATTATGAAGAATAAAAAAAGGACAAAGTACAGCACCACTTTTTAAGTTCTATGTTGTAACAGATAGAAAATGACCCTACTAGACTGCTGTACAGTATTCACACTCCCACTCTCAGTGCTCATCATGGATGGTAACGGTTTGAAGACTAACATTATCCACAGACAGCACATTGCGTGGACCCCTCTTCAGTGCCCATGTCCCTGATCTCTGATCTCTGTGCCCATACAGCAGAATCAATCAATAGGCGAGTTCTAAAATATGCATATGTCTGTGCCCCTGAAAACTAATGAATAGAATCTCTGGGAGGGTTACCAGGCGTGGGCATTTCAAAAAAGCTATAAAATTGATTCTGATACTCAGCCAGGGCTGAGAACTATTGGCTTGTGGAGAAAACTGCACACGTTCAATTCTCTGTAATCTGGCTTCAACCTATCTTTTAAATCTTATCAAAATCACTTCTTTCGTATGTCCTATATTTCAGTCAATCAGGACCTTTGGCTTTCCAAATATGATCTGTTCTTTCCCATCTCTGTCAAGTCCCAGTCTGGAATGTCCTTTCGATCCCCTCCACTATCAACTTCCAATTCATCCTTCGAGTTCCCATGTACTGAAAAATGCCCTTTGTTTATGAAACAATTTCTAAGTAATTATAAAAATTAATTTTGCCCTCATCTAAATGTCTTTACTACTTTGTTATTTATGAAACTTGTAGTTTAGATTCGAGTTGTAGAGACATTGTTGTATGGAAAGGGAGGGGGAGAAAAAAGACTTCTGTTCAGGAGAACCACTTCTGAGTCCAGACTGTACCTCTTCCTAACTGTGTGACCTGAGACAAGCTCAGTAATTTCTCCAAATGTGCATATTGAGAGTAAAACTTGCAACCGTTATCACAAGATAGATGTTATAAGTAAACAAGATAACATATGTTAAAGCAATATCAGTACAAGGTGTTATCATCTGCTCTCCTACACTCTAAGCATGTCTGGGGGTGATAACAAGTAATACAAATCTTTGTATTTCTACACCCCCAATAGGATATTTGATACAGCAAGAATTCGGTACATATTTTCAACTAAATGAATAAATGCATAAACCCTTACATAGTAAAAATTCTAGTGTGAGTCCAACAGGCCATCTTGGCCAAAACTATTTCCAGTAGCTTATTCGATATTGATGTTTGAAATTCCAGCGCTAGGGATTTTCTCCTTTGAGGTAGTGTTGGCTGTACTGACAAAGACGATTTATTAAGTTATTCTCATGTACGCCTTTATACAAATTGAACCTCTTTTATCAGATTATTTTTTCCTCTGACAAAAAGTGTCTAGAGTCACATGAAAACACAGAGAAGTTGCTGAAAACATGGGAAAGGGGTTTTCAGATTACCAAAGATTAATCTATTCCATTTCACTTTTTTTTTAATGGAAGAAACCTGAGTGTATCAAAAGATAATAGCTAATCTTTATTGATAACTTACTGCATTACACACCAAAATGCTTATCACCTTACATGAATTATCTTTTAGTCTTTACAATTTGGTTATATTAAGTCTACTTAGCCTCATTTTGCTTTTGAGAAAATGCAAAATCAGGGAGTTGACTCAGATTAAATAATATAGCCGTACAGTTACTCAACTAGTAAGTAATGGAGGAGTGACTTGAACCTGATTTCACACTAGAGCCCAAGCTCTTGGTCATTAAACTCAACTGTTTCAGAACAGACTTCCAGTGAAACCCAAACAATGTTTACTACCCTTCAGCAATTGCCCAACAACTATTTGGGGTTAAGGATGGGTATAAGAGTATACAAGACACACAGACCCTGACTTCAAAGACTCTACATTCCTGTGGAAGAAAAGTCAAAAATTACTTTAGGAAATCACACAGACTATGATGGTAACATGAAGGGAGACCTGACTGAAACCTGGCTGGGAAAGATAAACGAGGGTATGCTTGCTAGAGGAGGCCACATAAAAAAGCATCAAAGATTCTCTTCAGCATGAGCACATGATAGGCAGAAGAATGACGTTGACATTGGAAAAAGCAGAGTATCCCATATAGAGGGTGAATCTGCAAGCACTTGGAAGTGAAGGAAAGTATCAGCAGTTTAGGGAAACCATTTAGGGATTATGCCTGGAGGATACAGTTAGAGACTGTAAGTAGTGGAGGAGAAAACAAGAGACACAAGTAGGGACCAGGGAAGGCTCAAAACCAAAAGTTATTTTATGGGTTATTTATCCTGTGGTTTAGGAAAACAAAGAAAGGTACTGGTATTATTTGATCTTAAATTGGGATTTCTGGACAAATACAATATGTATTTAGTTTGCATTTGAAAGATTGTGTGATCCAGAACTTAACTCATTCATTCTTCTATACGCCTTAACCTCTGCAGTTGCTTTCAACAAGAGCCATCTAGTGAGGCACATGCTCGCACTCACCAAAGTAGATACCGGAAGCCAAGAAAACCTCCATGATTTGGCTTCCTGACATAACCATGAAACTTGCTCTAGTGGTCTAATTTCTAGGCCAAAATTATTGCACTGAATATTAAAATCAAAAGGATTCTAGGGATATGATATTTTGAATGCATTCTGATTGTAATTACATCCCAATGCCAACCAACTAATTGAAAACCTCTCCTGGGTCCAGCAGCTGTGGGTTCTGCAGGTATGCAGGGTCTGGTGTCTTTCCTGAAACCAACCCAGGAGAAACTATAAATGCAGAGGGAGGGAAAAAAAAAAATAACAGAACAAAAAAAAAGAGTGAGAGAGAAAAGAAGAAAGTTGAAAGAAAGAAGGAAAGAGGGAAAGGGAAGGAAGAAAGAAGGACGAGAAAGGAAGGAAGGAAGGAAGGAAGGAAGGAAGGAAGGAAAGAAAGAAAGAAAGAAAGAAAGAAAGAAAGAAAGAAAGAGAAGGAAAACATGGGATACACTGGAGAACTGAAGACAATCTCAAATTGATGTGAGTTGGGAAAGTGGATAATAGAATCCTGGGATGGAGCAAGAGAACAAAAGAGTGAGTTGTAAAAGAAAAACAGCCTTTTTCTTTTATCTCTTGCATAGTGGCAGAAATTAGCAACAGCACACAAACTTACACATGTATCTTGGAGTTAAGTCAAGGCAGATCAAAACTTTCGCTGGGGTGGAGAATTTTTTAAAAGTTGTAAACTCAGCAGCATCCCTGAGACATTCCCTCCTCGTATTTCCTGCTTACTACCCTCAGGCTTGACAAACTAGATCTTAGGGAGACAACCTTCTCCCTGTGGAGTTTCATCTCAAAGTTTAAAGCATAAACCTGATCTGAAGGACTGTCTGGTAGTCACTGATGTTAGTGTTTCAGTGGTACTAGGCTCTCTGATCTCACTCTTAAAACTAGCACAGAATATGCCCTGCCCTTAGTTGTCTACACATTACATGCATTTATAAACTCAAATAAAAGAAATACAAAGAAATAGACACTATACACTCTGTAAATGAGAATTATTAAAGCAGGTAAACCAAGAATTTTTTAAATGATAATATAGTTAAGACAATAAGCTATTACCAATGTGAAACAAGAACAAGAAACCATAGAATGTAGGGGAAATATTAGGTAAGAAAATATAATAACTGATATAAAGAACAAAGTACATGGAATAAATAGTTTGATGAGTATAGCAGAAGAACAAATAAGTGAGCTTAAAGATTAGATTAGAAACTCTCTGAAGGAAAACAATGGTAAGAATAAAGAGAAATATAAAAGAAAAGCTAAAAGATATAGGGAATAAAGGAAATTTTAAATGAGTCCCCAAAGGAGAGAGAAATGACAAAAGAAAACATGTGAAGAATTAATTGATACTTTTTAAAATTAAAGTTGAAAGACTTTAAATAGATAGGGCTGATAAGGGGTCAAATGGAGAATAAGGAAAAAGTCACACCTAGATATTATGAGAATGAAGAATTCAAAAGCAGAGGGGAATGGAAAGGATTTCAGCAGAATAGATTACTGGCAGGGTGCCTGGCTGGTTCAGTCGGTGGAACCTGTGACTCTTTATCTCAGGGTTGTGAGTTCAAGCCTTACATGGGATGTAGAGATTACTTAAAAAAAGATTATCTGCAAAGAATCAAAAATCAGATTAGCAGTAGACTTCTCAATAGGAAACTCAAAATAATAAGACGATATAATATCGTACTTTAAAAATAATAATAAGACGTACTTTATAATACTCAATAATAATAATCGTACTTTAAAAATACTCAAAAAAGAACCATGAACTTAAAATATTATAAGTAGAGAGGTTGACATATAAAGATTAAGGCTTAAAAAAATATTCTCATATACCATAAAATGGCCCTCATTTAAAAATACTTTTTGAAGAACAATTCATTATAAAATGCTGAAAGAGAAATGGAAAGTAAACATGAAGAATTGTCTCAGTTAAGCTTATTTTTATGTTGGGTAAATAAAAGTAAGGATAAAAAAAAGGATAAGTATACTGACAATAATCTAAAACTGAAATTCTAAGTAATAATAACAAGATAGTGAGAGGCAAGACAAAAAATATTAGAAATCATCCAGGTTTTATTGTGTTAGGAAGAAGATATCAATATTTACAAATTTGGGAAATCAATAAGGACCCGAAAAAAAAGTATGAGTCTTAAGATAAAGACAGTAATCAAAATAATAAAAATAGAAAGGGTAACTTTTAACCCAGGAGGAGAAATTTTATTCTGTTGAAAGGAAGAAAGATAGGGAGAAGGTATAGAAAGAGAAGAACGAATGAAAAACACAGAATGGCAGAAAGTCTTAATTTAACAATAATTACAATTTACATTTAAATTGAAAATGTGGATTAAGATAGCAGAAATAAGATTTAATTTCATAGTAATTACACCCATTAAAACACGGAGTAAACGTGCTGATTAAAAGACCAGGACTCCATAATTGGATGAGGAATCATGTTGTCTGGAAAAGACAAACAAAAACCAAAAATACTCAGACTGAAAAAAGAAGGATGGAAAATAGACACCAGGCAAATCTGAATCAAAGAAAGCTGGGCATTTTTTATACAATGCACACGGAGCTGGCAGACAGGAGTCACCACTGCAGTGCAGCTAGATCAAGACAGGCTCCACAGAGACAAGGAAGAACCTAGCGGCAAGCAACGGAGGCACACGTGAGTCCAGATAAGGACCCAGGAGCATCGGCAGGGGCAGGATTGCACTGGACGTGAGAGCCCCTGGACTGGAGAAGGCAGCCCTAGGTAAGAACCAGGCAGATGTGATGCAGCAGCTCTGAGAGGTGAACACTGGGATCCATTTGTGGAGTGACTATTATGAGGCATGCCGAGGCCCTGAGCTGATGTGCTACAGAGTATCTAATACCTATTGTAACTGGGAAGTAAGAATTTAAAAATATGTGACTATGGGAGCCCCTGGGCGGTTCAGTTGGTTAAGGATCTGACGCTTGATTTCAGCTCAGGCTATGATCTCAGGGTCATGAGATCCAGCCCCGTGTAGGGCTCTGCACTAGGTGCGGAGCCTGCTTAAGATTCTCTCGCTCCCTGTCCCACTGCCCTCCCTTGCCTCTCGTTCTCCCCCCCTCACTAAAAAAATTAATAATTATAAAATAAAAATGTGACTGCGGTTGACTCTTGAACAACATTGGTTTGAACTGTAGGTACACTTACATGTGGATTTTTCCCCCATAAATCCAGTACAGTATTGTAAACATGTTTTCTCTCTTTCTTATGGTTTCTTAACATTTTCTTTTCACTAGCTTACTTTATTATAAGAATACAGTATATAGTACAGAGTACATAAAAATATGCATTAATTGACTTTATTTATCAGTAAGGCTTCCAGTCAAGAGTAGCCTATTAGTAGTTCAGGTTTGGGGGAGTCAAAATTATATGCAGGTTTTTGACTGCATGGGGTGGGGGTGGGGGGGAAGCACCTCTAATCCCTGTGTTATTCAAGGGCAGCTGTCATCCTAAATGAAAAGAAAAAGAAAAAAGAAGATAGAGATGAAAAAAATGAAGGTAGAGTAGTAAATAGGCAAAAGAAGAAAGGGAGAGAGGGGAGAAGGGAGGAGGGAGAAAAGATCTAAAGACAGGTTATGATCAAGAATAAAATATGGCAGAATATAAGGCAAAAACTCGGGTTTTTTAAACTGATACAATTATGTGCTTTATTTTGCTTATAAAATAGCATTGTATCTGCTTTAGATGAAAACAGATTGTCTTGCATGTACTCCTAAATATTTGAATGTTTGCACTTCTATTATTTTGTTTGTAAGTATATCTGAGATTATGAGACTCCATTATAGGTAAAACAAAACAGAATTTTTTGATTACTTAACCAAAGCTGCCAGCGCTTGGCTTCCTTCCCTGGGGTCAGCTGTGGGACAGAAATGCAGACCTTCACTTCATGTGACCTTTCTCCCACCTGTTCTGAAAGTTCCAATGTAGCAGTTTTGTGCGACTGGACATTGCTCTCACAAGAAATGACAGTTGCCTCATTTTGCAATGGCGTCTGTAACTGACATCCCCGAGGAGAGAAAATTCATCAAATTTTTATTTTCTGGGATAGAACAGAGGAAAACAGATGTAAAGATTGACTCTATCAGTTTCCTTCCAAGAAGAGATTTATAGAGCATAGATTATCCTTCCTTATTATAAGAAATTTCCACTTGAATATTGAAGACAGAAGTTCATTCTAAAATGAATCTTGAAAGTTTAGTACAGGGAGTCTACCTACATAGACATATCATTCCCTATCACTTTTGTTATTATTTTAACGTTAATTTTTAATAAACCTTTCATTTGGTGTGTGAAGATGCGAATATCTATCCCATGTTATCTTTTTTGCATCCAACATCAAGGTAAAAATAAAAGGCCCTACCTACCTTGATCTGCCTGTTTTTCATCACTGCCTCTATTAATTTAATTTTTCTCCTTTAAGAGTCATGGATGTTTTCAAGCTAGCAACTTTGGAATCATTATCTTTATTACTGGGAATTATTAGTACTTATTTTTCTATTTAATATTGCATAAGAGTATTATGTTTCTCTTTCAAAGTAAAAACCTGAAAGTAAATTTAATTTCTAATTGTTTTTAATTTTTTCATGGGGAAATGCTTCAGAAGGCTATCTTGTGCATGGAGGTAGATATTAAATGTGATATTTAATAAAGACAAATGGACACTGGGAAGGAAGTTTGTCAGTAATGCTTTGTTGGGCTCTGCCCTTTTTAAAATGAGTTAATGACTTTTGCCTCATGACCCATTTCTAATGGTAGCTTGGTCTTTTCAAAGAGGACACCACTGTCATAGTTCAGAGATATTAGGCACTCGTACCATTGTGGTAAATTAAAAGCAAGTGGATAAGATTTAAATGTTACACACCTCTAGAATAAAAGGCCACCAACTAGTTAAAGAAAGAAAGAATTTGCAGACAATGGATTGTAAAGATGTACTTGGTAAGAAAATGTCTTGATCATCAAATTCTGTTTTAAAGCATACTTATAACTAGACTAAGCATTTCAAAGTGCATAGCTTTCCTAATTTAATGCTATCTTATTGTATATTAAATGTTTTAATGCAGATGGTGTTTCATTTATATAAAAGCAGTACTCTGTCTCTCTTCACCCTGAAAGCAACCATTGGCTTCACTTGAGTTTTGGTTGTAAGACTCAGGGAAGGTCTAAGATGATTTTTCATTTGTGATTATAAAGTATTCCTATGGGATCTAAGCTGAAATTCAAGTCAAGTTAGGAAAATCATTTCTTTCATTTTAGAGTTACCTTTGGATCTGGTAGAAAAAGCACAGATGTAAGAATCAAAATCCTGTTATCTATTCCTATCACTGAACTGGACTTGAGTTATTTAATATCTTTAATCAAGGATTTTATGTTCAGAGAAAAAATAACTCCACATCAATTACAAGATAATCAGTTCAATTAAGGGTATTCATTTAGTGTTCTCTTTAATATACTGCCATATTGTGCGTTGTTATGGAGAAGTACAGAATTTTCAAGCAGGTGAAATAGACAAGATCAGCACATGTGAACAAAGCACGGTAATAACTGAGCAAACGTGATTGTTCCTCATGGAGCGTCTGCAGCAAGAGGGTGTTTTGCAGACGTGCATGTGAGTCAGGGAAGGCTTTATGCAGGAAGTGTTTTGGGTGTTGGAAAATATTCTTTATTTCTTATGTCTTAACATTCTTTTTCTTTTTAAGATTTTATTTATTTATTTTTTAGAGAAAGAGAGAACGTGTGCAAGTGGGGGGAGGGGAAGAAGGAGAGGGAGAATCTCAAGCAGACTCCTTGATGAGCGTGGAGCCTGACCCGGGGCTCGATCCCACGACCCCAAGATGATGACCTGAGCTGAAATCAAGAGTCAGACACTTAACCAACTGACCCACCCAGGAGCCCCATCATGTCTTAACATTCTTTCTTAGTGGCTGGTCATTCATAGTAATCCCAGGTTGCGTTGAGTTCCTAAAAAACCCAGATATAATGCTAGATACAAAGATGCAAGTATCATATATGCCAGAAACATCTGAAACATAACCTAGACACAGGGACTGTATCCCTTATGTTTTATTCAGTTCCTGTGCGTCCCTCTAATCTGCAGTTGATCTTAGTATGCACCTCTTTTAAGGGAATCTACTCTTTCTTTTCCTGGCTATCCACTATGTTTCTAAGATATCTCGCTCTGTATCAAGACTCAACCCTGACCCTGTTACTTACGTTCTGTGACCAGGTTTGTACTTTACATAGTCTGTTTTGGAGGCAACACATAGAAGACAATAGCAGAAGGAAGAAACTGGAGGTAGAAAGAGCAATTTTGAGATCATTATAAAACCCTATGTGAGAAATTCAATGTACTTGAATTAAGACATGGGGAGGAAAGAAGAGATGAACCCAAAAGCGTTTATGAAAGACTCCCCAATTTTGAACACCTAGACATGACGGGAAGTATTTGTTTATCCACAGCTGTGGTTGGTTCAACATGTCTGTGGGAGTTCCCTAGTCTCCAGGAGCCTCAGCTCTTATTGCTTTACTCCTTGAGACATGCAGCGTGCAGGCTGCAGTAAGAAGGAGCCGCTCCCTCTCTCCCATTGCAAGGAGGCAGATTCCTTTTTTAGAACACAGGTTCTGGCAGTTGTAAACATTACCACGGTTGACTTCAAGGGGAAAAAGCAGATACAGTCTTTATGCCGAGTAGACACATGCCCATCTGAAATTCAGGGTTTATTAATGAGGAAAAGTAGAGAACAGATATTGAAAACAACGCCCAGTTGTAAAAACTCCCAGGCTGGGTTCTCTCCACCCCCAGCCACCCAGAAATAGAGGAAGAAGATGAAACTTGGATGTGTTCTCTGTTTTTATTTAGCCCAATAGATAGCAGAGGAGTTTGAAGATACCAGCACAGGTATGGATACCGACGCACACACGTCTGCACACACACAAGCATGTATTGTAGAGGCGTGTGTGTTTGGTGCAGCAGTGCCTGCACAAACCACTCTACAACCTACCCACATGGGGACTTAAATCACACTTTTTTTGGAAGCTGTAAAGGAACAAAACATTTTGGTTGAGTTATAAGTACTCCATGAGAAAGATACATTCTCAAACCAAATGGTGTTTTAAATTCTCTTTAAGATTTCATATTATTAAAAAAATTCACATTATTTCCTTTAATTTAGAGTAGAAATGGGGGTATTTGGGAGAGAGAGCAGACCTGCTGGATCATTACTATAAACATGAGGAGCTCATAAATTAGCAGTAATATTATTTCATATATTTCTAATATATCATAAATATATTTCATGTATTTCTAATTATATTTCATATAAGTAGAAGTAATATTATTTCAATCATAAATTATTACTGAAGATATTATTTTCCTGATATATCTTAAAAATTGCTTAGTATATGGCTTTTTATCATTTCACAGTTTCCCTGATACTCTATTATTTGAAAATGCAGTGATTTAATTTTCAAATACATAATTAGTATACCAAACATTCCACAAATAAATAATAATCTGTCAATTTTCTTTTTGCAAAAATCAGTTTCATACATATCAAAACAGTGGAATAAATAGGACCTCCTCTCTACGGTATCCTGTTGTGTATCCTATTATTATAGTTCTGGAATTTTATGGCTTAGCCTTTTGTTTTTTTTGTTTTGTTTTTGTTTTGTTTTCTATACACAGTTATTGCTTTGGGCCATTTCCTGTGTGCAGAGTCATGAAGTGTGAAAAAGAAATCAGATTGAGTGGATCTCTGACGTGAGAACCCAGCACATTTGGGGAAGAGGCTGAGACGCGTAAGCCTCAGATATTCCAAGGTGGGTGCGTTTGGAAAAAATAGCCAAACTTCAAATGTTAGGTGGCAGAGACAATAACCAGACAGATGTCTTACAACATTTGTTTTTCAGAGAGATAAGAATGTTAATAAGGTCAGAGAGCAGCTCAGTGATGGCATAATAAGTCACGTAGATATTGCACTGAAGAAAATATGGAAAGAAGTTTAAGGAAGGAAATAAGATTTTAGCCTTTGGGTTTGAAAGGCCTTCACCATTACTCAAACTAGGGTTACTCATTTTGAACTGAATAGCAGGACTGATAGCATTTGATTCTGTAGCTTGTATTCCATCAGTACTGATACTAAATTACTGCCTTTCAAACTTCAGAAATTGCATATAAATACACAGTCATGTTCTGGGTCACTTTGCTACAAAAGGTCCTAGAAAATTTATGACATGTTTTGGGGAGGAAAAGGAGAGGACATGTTTTAACTCAGAGCATCCACATTCTAACAGCTCTGAGGCAGTACCACTTTGTCAACATAGAAATGCTTCTTCATTGCCATCAAGACAGTCTTAGTTTCCTCCATCTGTTGTTTTTTGCATTGTAAGAACAGAAAGTCACAGTATTTGGAATTCACTAACTAGTCAGTGAGACTATGCCAGCACTTTACATCTGTCATTTCCAAAGGCTATTTGGGGAGTCCTTTTAGGATATGTCCAATTTTTTTTTAAAGATTTTATTTATTTATTTGACAGAGAGAGAGAGCACAAGCAGGTGGAGTGGCAGGCAGAAGGAGAGGGAGAAGCAGGCTCCCTGCTGAGTAGGGAACCTGACGTGGGGCTCCATCCCAGGACCCTGGGATCGTGACCTGAGCCGAAGGCAGACCCTTAATGACTGAACCACACAGGCACCCCAGGATATGTCCAATTTTTATCTCATGACTTTAGTCAGTAACGTATGCTTCAGCTATCTAGCTCTCTTACCTGTCTACAGAACAGGTTTTGTGTTCGGACGATGAGTTCATGTATATGATAGGATTTCATAAACTAAGTGCTGTCTGAAAATGAGTGCTGTCACTTCAGAGCAGATACAGGAAGCCAGCCTTGTAGAGTAACAGGCAGAGGCTGGACCCGTGTCCTCCTGCACACAGGTTAACGTGTAACACGAGACACTCAAAGAACCTGAGCTTCCCCTCCTTCAAAATTAAAAGGTGATTGAATTAATGATCTTCAGGATTCTTTTCATCTTATATATTCAGATGTGAGAATAGGTAAATCCAGTGGAAGTGCAGCAGCACTGAGGTGGAATGCTTAAAGATACATTGCCAGTTCAGCCATCAAAAGAAATGAAGCGGTGACACATGCTACAACATGGGGCACCTCAGATACTTTCTGCTAAGTGAAAGGAGGCAGACACAACGCTACAAGGCTGTGCGATTCCGTTTATGTGAAGTGTTTAGAATAGGCAAACCTATAGAGACAGAAAGTGGACGAGGGGTCCCAGAGTAATGGCTAAAGGATGCATGGGATTTCTTTTTCAGGTAATGAAAATATTCTAAAATTGGTTGTGGTGATAGATGCACGACTCTGTATGTCCATGAAAAGCCAGCCATGGAAATGGGCATTTAAATGGGTGAATTGTAAAGCACGTTAATTATATCTCAATAAAACTGTTGTAAAAACCATGTAGCTTAAATGGTGCCAAGAATACACACTGGAAGTATCTTAGTGTTTCTCTTTTACTGGGATGCCAATCTCTGGTTAAAAATTACTTGATTGTCCTCACTGATGAAAATGATCATGAATGCGGGAAATACAAGATAGGGATAAATTTCTCTCAGGTGCTTTCTTACTGACTCCTGTCAACCCTTTTCAGTGCCGTTACCTGCTCTTAGCATTATTGTTTTCACTCACTCTCATTTGACAATGAAGTCTTTATTGTCATTACCTCTTACTTTCCAATCCGTACTTCTGTCTGTAGCCACTCCCACCCATCGCAACCATGGAGCTGGGTTTTATCTGATCATAAACTCTGGTCTGCAGAAAGGGTGATTCACAGCTAAGCAATGGTAACACATGTATTTGCACAGCACATGCATCATCGGATTTTGCTCTTATAGTTCTGTGATGAGAGGAGATATTACTGTCCTCAGTTTACAGAGAAGAGACCAGGGACCACAGAAGTTAAATGTTTTGTGTAAGGTCAATAGCTACCAAGTTGCAAATCCTGGATCAGAATTTAATCCTACCTGATATCAAAAGCTAAGTTCTTTCTTTCACACTGTGCTGACTCTTTTACCAAAATGAACAACAGCTCCCCTTTTGGAATGCTCTGTACTTTAAAAATAGCATTGTTATATAAAACCTCCTCTAATACAAATAATCCAGGAAGCTTGGAGAGAAACTGAAACTTTAAAATACTATCTAACAAAGATCTAGGAAAAATCTAAGTGAAGGATTTTCAGTTCTACAGAAAGAGTCTATACAGAGGGTCTTTACAAAGTGTTCTCACATCAATTTAGAGATTCAGTTCAATTTACAGAAATCAGGGGCAGTTGCTGTGTTGAAATATTAATCAGAGAACCTAATTTTAAGTCCTAGTTCTTCCACCAACTACTTGAGTAAATTGTGAAGTTGCATGTCCGTCAGTTTTCTCAATAATAAAGCATGAGTGGAGACGTTATCTCTTATTCATTCATCTATCCACTCACTCATTCATTCATTCATCAGTTACATGCCTAGTTTTCTTCTAAGTGATATGAATTCCATAGTGAGGAAGACAGCACAAAACCTTTCTGTGAGGGTCACCTGCTAATTTGCTCTCAGCTCTGTTTCTAACTTTCTCATGTTCTGCTGTTTGTGGTAGGGCTCAACGTTTCTTCAGCCTCTCTTGCTCTCTGACTTCTGGGTAAGCTCAGCTTATAGGAGGTACCTGCAAAATAGGGAGTAGGAGGTATAGAAAAACCAAAGTATTTCTCTCCCAGTTATCCTTCTTTAATGAGCCCTGCTCCTGCCAGGAAACCCCACTCTGATTCTGCTCCTAGAAATACTGCTTCTTTCCACTGTCTCTACAGCCTTAGGATTCATAACAGCTTCAGACCATTGCTAATATCTCAGTTCCTCATGATTCCGTTTTTTGAAGAAAAAATATAGTCTGTCATTCCAAGGAACTCTACAGATATCAACCAAGATAATCACTATGGAAAGCACATCAATGTGCATTATAACCAAACTGTTGAAAACCAATTATAAAGAGAGATTCTTGAAGCAGAGATCTAAGAGAAACAAAGGTAATAAATATTGCTGAATTTTGGTCTGAAACGAAGTAAGACAACAAGGCATCTTTAAAGTACTGAAAAACAACAAGCGCCAAAGACCCTCTCAACCTAGAATTCTATATCTAACAAAAATATCCTTCAAAACTGAAGGTGAAATAAAGACATTTTCAAAAAAGAACTGAGGGAATCAACCACCAGCTGACCATCCCTGTAAGAAATGTTAAAGGAAGTTCTTCAGGCCGAAGGAAAATTGTACTGGATGAAAAATTAATTCTGTACAAATGAATGAAGAATGACAGAAATGGTATATGTCTAGGCAAATATAATCCTGTTTTGTTTTTTAAATGTCTTTATAAAATGGATTTAAAAATAATAACCGTAACAACATATTGTGGGTTTTCTAAATATATAGAAAGTAAAGTGAAATTTATGAAAACATAGCCCAAGTGATGAGGTGAGGGGGCAGGGATGGTAGGAAGTAAATTTCGTGAAATTCTTATATTCTACGTGAAGTGTTATAGTATTTAAAGTTATGCTGTAAGAAGGTAAAGATGCATATTGTAAATCTTACAGCAACCACTAAAAAAAGAGGAAAAAAAACAGGGTTATAACAAACAGTACAAAAATTTAAAACCTTTATGATTCTACAAGCAGGATCTCGGCAACAAATGTGTTCTGTTTGCTAAAAGACACCTGCTTAGGTTCCCTTCAATAACTTGCTTAATTCTTGATTCTTCCATATTTCGAATGTAAAATAGTGAAGAGTATATACATGTTTCTAATTCCTATTTGGGAAGAAAAACTAGAAGAAATACATAGGTAAGAATTGGAACAATTTCAATACCCTTCAGGTAATTTATTCCCATCTCCTCAAAGAATGCTGGTCACTTGACCATTTCAACTCTATTTATGGAAGTGCTTCTTCAGTGACATTAGAACCTCAGGATTCTCATACATACTGTGTGATCTATTAGCACTAGATCTATTAGCTTTTTTAAGGTCTTTGATGTTTCCATGACTGTGTAGGTATAATGTTTAGGTGTTCTTGGTTGGATAGGTTTCATTTTATTCAGGTGGAGGTCTGACTAATTTCAGGCTTCAGTGTTTAAGAATACAGCACACAATATAATTTTGACTTCTATCTGGCACATTGTCACAGGGTTAGAGAGTTTCTGTGTTTTTGAGAACTTAAGATCAGAAAGGTGAAATGAGTGCTCTCAAAGCCTTGTTGGGGAAACAAGTAAAAATATCAAAATTACAAATTATTTGGCTGATATTAAAAAGAAAAACAGGAAGTTTTATAGAATTTCTATGTAATTCTTCTGTTGCTCTTATAAAGTTGAGGAATGCATAGTTATACATGGAGATTCCTTTATGAAATATAGTAGTAATTCTATTAATCTTAGTATGTTTTGTTTTGAAAATTCACTAAGACTTTAATAAATACAGACTGCAATTTTAGGCACAACACCTCAACATTCTGTATTTGATGCTATTCGTGATGTTTTGAAGAATTTTATGAATAGGGAAGGATTAACCTTGGCAACAGAAAGTCTTTCAAAATGAATTCTAGGCCAATTATCATACCAAGACAACATTCACTCATAGTAGAACAAGCACTTATTAAAAATCTCATTTATGCTAAGTGCTGTAAGGGGCACCTTCATGCACTAAAGGCTCCTACCTATGCATGTATATTAGAATATGTATGGAAGTATATTTGAGAATGAATATTCAAGGTAAAAAAAAAAAGGTGGAGTACGGTTGGGATGAGAGAGAGAGACTTGAGACAGAGAGAGAGAGAGATAACAAGTGCAAAGTAATTACCAAAGTAATTGAAAAATACCTTTACTTTCCTTGCACTTTCTGACTTGGGGTTTAAATAATTAAACCAAAGAAATATGGATAAGTCATTGTAACAAATTTAGTGTAACCTTTTGATATCTCCTTTGAGGGTTAAATGTACATTGACATCTTAACAATTGCTGAGTGTGCTTGCCAACTTTGGCTCACAAATTTGGTTAAAGAGAGACATATGAAAAGAAAGAAAAGGACACTGAAGGAGGCAGGAACAAAAGAGAGAAACATGATTTGTTCTTTTCCACCCATCAAATGAAGGACAAGTTTACATTAAATTTTCTTAAGAGAAGAATTAATCACTGTATAGTGTTGAAGCTCTTCATGATTTTCAGATGGTTGTGGTTGATATTTCAAATAAGAAGTAAAACCTGTGCACTTATTTACACACATGGAAATGTGCCAAAGACCTTGAATGGAGATATGTATTTGATTCCAAATATATTTTCTTCAGGAAAATAATTAAGAAAATTAAATACTTTCTTAAATGAAATAATTCAGTGAGCACAATAAATATAAATATATCATTTGCAAAATCATAACAGAAATTATATTGTTGCAGAGAGTATGGAATTGGAAACCTTATATTTTTGTTAATGTGAAACAGAGAATTAATTTTTTCTGTTCTGCATTTGATTAGTTCATTCAGTTACATTTGTACTCTGTCTTGAGATCGCGCATGATTCATGTACATATTTTTTGAAAACAGAAGTCTAGCATGTAACCTTTTTTTTTAAAGATTTTATTTCTTTTTTTTGAGAGAGAGAGAGCATGAGTGGTGTGGAGGGGCAAAGGGAGAGGGAGAGGCAGACGCCCCACTGAGCAGGGAGCTGGATGCAGGGCTGGATCCCAGGACCCTGAGATCATGACCTGAGCCGAAGGCAGATGCTTAACTCACTGAGCCACCCAGGAGCCCCCAGCACGTAATCTTCCATATGCTAAATGCATGAACTTTTCTAAAGAGGCCCTAGAAATAGGAAAAACCATGAGTTTGAGATTAGCTACCTTGTATCAGTTGCATGTTGTCTCTCTCTCTCTCTCTCTCTCTCTCTCTCACACACACACACACACACACACAATGCTATGTAACAAGCACTTGAAGTCAATGGCTTCAGACAAGCTTTTTTTTTCCTTACTAGTTTGCAGGATTGGTGGATCCAGACAAGACAAAGAAAGAAAGTTCTAGTTCAGCTCATACATATGTGGCAGGCCCACAGTTGGCTAGTTTGGTTGAGGTGGGTTATCTGAGTGGAGATTTTACTGTGAGTCTTTTATCCTCCTGCCGGGACCCAGGAGCTGGCTGGAGCAGAAGCACAAAAGAGCAAGAGAAACACGTAAGGCCTCTTGAAACTCAGACGTACTGTCAGTTCCCTCCCATTCTAGTGGCTAGAGCTGGTCATGTTGCAGGACTGAGTCTTCTCTTGTGTAATGAATTGTGAAGCCACAGGGCAAGAAAGGTGGAAACAGGGAAGGGTGAATAGTTGAAGGAATTAGTGAAATCTATCTTGTCTCTGCTACAAATGGAAAGACCTGTTAGACACATTTGAGAGTGTGTCAACCCTGAATAGTCCATGGATATTAAGAGAATCTACTTCTTGGGGTGTCTGGGTGGCTTAGTCTGCTAAGTGTCTGCCTTCAGCTCAGGTCACGATCCCAGGCTCCTGGGATCAAGCCCCGAGTTGGGCTCCCTGCTCAGTGGGGAACCTGCTCCTCTCTCTACCTCTCTACGCCTCCCTCTCTAAGCCTCCCTCTCGATACCTCCTGTTCGTGCTCTCACTAGCTAGCTCTCTCTCTTAGTCTCAAATAAATAAATAAAATCGTAAAAAAAAAAAAAAGAGGACCTACGTCTCAAGCCTCTGTAACTAGATCACAACATTCAAGGCCTTCACTGGGCATGTCTTTGCTTTTTGTCTATTACTTTCAAGTTGCCTTTGGAAATAGTGCAATGCCCTGTAAGTAGAATGATCACAAAACTTATGGATTGTAGTGTATATGGTATTGGGAGTGTTATTTGCACATTGCATTTTACTACCATATACTGATCCATGCATCTTGCATTCCAGTGTTTGTGCTAGTCTCATTACTCTAATATTTTATTGTCTTTCTACCAATTCTGTTGTAAATAGAAAGTATGAGAATAATTCCATCTAAAGAAAAGTTTATTTTATGGTTATCCTTACCTTTCCTTCTAATTCTTCTAGGAAACAACATCAAGAGAAGAAATTAGGATTTGGGAATTAGAAGGCAGCAAAGAAATGTTTTTCCTTAATAGGTTGGTGGAATGTTAGGACAAAGATTGGTAAAGGAAGGGAAGTTCCCCCCAAAATTACATTTTCATTTATATTTTATTTCCCTTTCCATATTTATTTTGTAACACAAAATATTTAAAAGTTCTTGTTTTAAAAAATAAAATAAAAGTTCTTATTTGCCTATGTGATGTTCAGATCTGTTACTTTATGTTCCCAAAATAAATAGCAGTTGTTAAAAATAGTCTAATTGCAAAACCATCAGTATATGCTAGTTCTCTTATTCACAAGCTGTCTGTTCTAATTGTGCCAGTAAAATATTTTAAGATAAATCGTATTATGAAATATATTTTTTTAACTTATACTTTATTTTCTTCCTTTTTTTTCAGCAAATGAAACCTAAAACTGAAAAAAGAAACAAAATAACTGTTTTGGTGCTGACTAGTGCTTTCTAGACTTTTAAATTAAAACTTCTCTACTGTAGTAGTTTTCAATACATTAAAATATTATCTTCTATGATAGCTAAACAGTTTTATATTTAATTAGTTTTCAAGCAGCTGTGGATGAGCGTTAAGGTTGTTTTTCCTTTTTTCTTTTTTTTTTTTTTCAATTATAAAAATGAGGCCGTATCATGATCAATTCACCTAGCAACATTCTTTCAGTTAGATCTTTTTCCTTCCTTTTTCATCATACATCTTAAAATTACAGTAATACACAGTAATGAAACATGAATTAAAATGTTTCATAAAAATGTCAGGAAGATGTTAGCATTAAAGATACAGTCATATATTTATAATTCACTCAAACAATACTCTTTTCTGCTTAAAGCTGCAGGAGGTAATCTCTAAATAATAACTAACATTTGAGCAATCTTTTCCAGTTTGCAAAGCACTTTCAGCTCTTATTTAGCTGTAGTTCAGAGAAAAGAATTGTTTAAAGTTGCTTAGCAAATAAGATGTGGAGTCCACAGCCCTATTTTCTGATTTTTAAATTTCATGTATCTGAAAGCAGTCTGCAATCTCCATAACCTTGCAATATCTCTCCACTCCTTATCCTTTTTTTTTCTCAAATTTATATAAACTCAGTTTATGCCACTTATATTGGCACGACTTTCCTCAATTTTTATTTGGATGATACGTTTGGTCTGGGAATGTTATTGCTAGTAGAGATCTCTTGTGCTGTTTCTGGCATCTCTTTCTCTCCTGTGCTCACAAGACTGTAACCACTCCAGGTTCATTATATGCTCAGTAACATTTGGTGACTGGATATAAAGAAATGTTTAGTCATTAGTGTAATTTATAGCATTTCGTAGTTCAAACTAATTTGGAGTTTCTTTGATTTAAGTACATGTGCGCATGTTCCTAAACCAAGGATTCCGTAGCAATAAATGGCATTGAGTTTCTGGAATATGTGGAAAGAATCTGATTAAAGCAGGGTTTGAAGAATTTTGTTGATCCGAACTATCTTTCCTGAAACATAGATTAATTTTCTCACTTTCCATTCAGTAAAGTTCCTAAATCTCCTTCTTAAAAAATAAATTTATGTTTTTCTGCTCTGAATGTTGAAAGGCTTCCAACAGGTCCTGAAAGCACCGTATTTCATCTCCTAGAGTTTCAATGAACTTTTTTTTCTTTTCTTAATAGCTCAGTGAAACCGGAGAATAATTACTTTTTCAGTTAATGTTAAACTGATGGCATTTTTAAACAAAAAGCTGGCAGCAAATATGATGTCGAGCTATAGTGCATGGAAGAGTGGTTTGGCCACTTTGCAACTCACCTCAGAGACATCAGACTTCTTTGTCCTGCCAAGTGAAGCATTAAGGAAAAACACAATGGAGATGGAAGGGAGTGCTGGCATTTTTTTTTCTCTAGGTATAGAATTCTGTATCTCCATGCATTGCTGCATGAAACTGACTTTCCAGTCTTTTTATAACCAAGCAGTCCTTTTGCAAAGATCCCGAAAATCCATCTTCTCACAATCTAAAAGATAGGTAGATATTTTAAAAAGTTAACATTAATAAGCCAGTAAGTGCTTTAACTTTTCTCCGGTTTGTTTTAAACTTGGGATCAGTTCAGAGTCTTTTGTCATACCTTTTAAAATGCCTTGAGAGGACAAGAAGCAACGTTCTGCAGCAGTAGATCAAGCATCCATGCGTGCTGTACTGGTAACTGGAATGACCTATTGCGAGTCAACCCATTCATATAATCATAACAGATATTTCCACCCATCAGGACTCTTCTGAAAATATACTTTTTTTTTATGAGCTAAGCTCTGTGTTGCATTCTGTGGGGGACATCTAGTAAGGATGAAGAGGATGGAATTAGGATACTGCACAAATAACTATATTTAATACATTGTAGAAAGCATTATGTTTAATAGTAGATGTCCAGGTGAGATATTTTGTATGTGGAAAAGAAGAGGTGATTTCTTCTTTGAAGGGGCTGAGAGGTGGTGAGATGGTGAGATAGGAGTGGGGGCAGAGCCAGGAGACCTGGGTCAGGATGGCAGGTGAGGTGACCTGAGCTGTGGATTGCTATCAGAGACAGACAGACAGGAGGCAAGCAATTCAAAGGGAGAGAGAGTGATTTCAAGCCATAAGTGCAGGGTCCAGAGCCAAGATGGGGGTCCCAGAGTTGGGAGTTCAGAGCTGGGCACATCACACTGAGGACTGAGAGGATTAGAATGAAAACCATTTGGGAACCAGTAAGGGAGGTGCCAAAGGAAAAAACCACCAACACTGAGTTTTATGGGACACCAGGTTTGAGGAGCTTGGCTTGGGTTGGCTCCTTTACAGGGCAGGAGAAGCCTATGGCGGAGACGCTATTTGAGTAGGGAAAGGTTATGCCCAATTGCTTCTGGCACTGCTGGCTGTCTTAGGTGTGTGTATGGATGTGTGCTTCAAGAAGGACTGGATTATTTGTGCTACAGATTATGTGATTACCACCATGTTTATGCATGGAACACAGCTTTCTGTGATCTAGAAAACAGTTAACAAATGAACATATCATTCAGAATCCAAAAATCACTTAAAGCCTAAATTATCCATATTGGTTAGGTTGAGGTAATCAACTGGATTATATAATTTTTTAGTCCTACTTGTGTGAATGTAATTATAGTGGATGTAGCTTCCCTATATAGAAGAGACTATGGGAAAATTGGCATACCTTGGCCCTAGTTCTGTTATCTTTTTTAGAAAGAACTTCCTTGTGGCATATTGTGTATATTATAAACTTCACCCATTTCAGGTGTACAATTTGATGATTTTTGGTCACTGACAAGTGGCGTTAATGTCACCTAAGTCAGTTTTAGGACATTTCCTTATCCTACCTAAGATCCCTCCTGCCCTCCTGCTTATTTACAGTTAATCCTTCTTCCCAGTCTCTACCCCATGCAATTGCTAATATACTATCTATCTTTATAAATTGGCCATTTCTGGACATTTCATATAAATGGAAACATAAGTCTGTCATCTCTTATGTCTGGTTTCTGTCACATGGCATGATGTTTTTGAGGTTCATGTGCGATGTAGCACATGTCCATAGCTCATTCTTTTTCATTACCCAATAATATTCCACCACATGAATCTACCACTTTTGTTTGTCCATTCACCAATTGATGGATAGTTAGGTTGTATCCAGGTCTTGGCAATTAATTATAATGCTGCCGGGAACCTTTCTGTGCAAGTCTTTGTCTGGATATATGTTTCGTTTCTCTTGGGTGGATACCTTGAAGTGGAATTGCCATATGATATGATAATTTTATGTTTAATATTTTGAAAAAGAAATGCCCAATTGCTTTTTGAAGTGCCTGTAGAGGTCCTGTTACCTGGTGCTGGTGATGAAGAACATATCTGCTGTTACTACTGCTATGTGACATTTGTTTTATCTGTGGGCCCTGTGTCAAATTACATAGATACAGAGATAGAGGTAATTTATAGATATATATTCATTCCCTCCTTTCAGGTCTCACAAAAATTCCATGGGTAGGCACCAATATTAGTATTTTCATATATATCTTGAATGCTTTCACTATGTTCATCTTTTCAATTGCTCCAATATGAGTAGCCCAGAATTCAGCAAGCATACCTAATACGTCAAGGGAAAGGAGCTCATGTGGTCTATGAGAGAACAGGGAAGTATCCATATTTGTTGATATTAAAAGGCTGGGTAATTTACGAAGAATCTAAAATTATGGATGAATTGAATGGGATCCTTGAAGAGGTGCATTTCTTTATTGGGTGGACCATTTGAGCAAGAAATGGAGTACATTTGAGAAGATGGAAAAATCACACTGATACCTAAGAAGTATCCCATGATCAGTACTGTCCCAAGCTGACTGTGACTCACACTTCGTTCATGTCAGCCCGTAGATAAGTGGGTGAATTCCTCCAGGGCAGAGACTAGTTCCGTTTATTGTTTTATCCTTCATAAATGTATCAGAATAGAGACACAGTGCATACTCTGTTGATCAAATGTGGCAACAAATAAAGATACACTTTCCAGAGATATTCTCAGAGGTATTTGAGTTATTTGCCAACAGAAGCAACAATGAGGGGCATCCAAATCACAGGACTGTTTGGCTTTCATTTGTTAAACTATAACTGTTTCAGCAAGGTAGCCTCACCTGTGCTTTAAGTTTACCATTGCGAATTTCCTCCCAAGGCCAAACTAAGTCTTTGAGGATGCTTTCATTGTGTATATCACGTATACTTGGTCTCATAGAAAAAACCTAAGTTACAGATGGCCCAGCGATGTGAAATTTAGGGTACGGCAAGCTTTTATTGGGAGGGAAAAAACGCGTATCCCCACCAATGTGTATTGTATTAACCTAAACAAAATAGTATCTAGCTAAAGGCATCAGTTCTCAAGCCAGTTAAGATGTAGGCTTAGATCCTAATAGCTTCTCCAATACTTATTTATTATATTAAGGAGTTTTAACTTAGAAAATACTTAATAATTTTCCCTATTTCTTTCTTTAATTGACTTAGAATGAAGAGAGACAAAAGCAGATAAATAATTACAGCAAAGAGGCTGATTAATTAATACCATTAATGTATCTTTGGATTAAAGCTAGAATGAATCTGATGGTGGTAAGGCTGTACATGATTGATATTTTCAAACATTGCCTTAGCACTGACTCAGGAAGCAACTTGGCAAAGACCATCAAAAGCCTTAAAAATGCTTGTGCCTGTGAGTAGGTAATCCCTCCTCTTGAAATTTACCCTACGAATATAAAGATAAATGTAGGAAATATGGAAATACTTGGGAAAAGCTATCTGCAGAAAAATATTAATCACCAGTTCTACTTTCTATTTTTAGGCCTTGGAAACAACTTATGTAAACAATAGGGAGTGATTAAGTATCTATAAAATGACCCATTTGGTGACATATAAGGTAGCCATTAATAATGCTGGTGATTACAACCTTGCAGCACACAAGATGCTTGTGACAAAGTTGTACATAAAATTGATACAAAGTCTTACATGCGTTTTGATGTGTATATTTATTTATTTTTTAAAATGCATGGAGGAAAAGAAATCCTGGAAAAAATTATACCAAAATACTAATAGAATCAGGCTCTATGTTAAATGCACTTCGCCTTTTTTGCCTTTGTTTCTGCATGTGGTCATGTTATATCCAGGACAACAAAACACGACAATGAAATTGCTCATTAAACTTCTAGTTCAAAGTAAATCTTTAATTTCCTTTTTTTTCCTTAGTGTAAGTAAAATCTGTTGACTGGTAATCATGGGCTGTATAGGAGGGTTCTATATATCATATTGTTTAATTCTATCACTATTTCATCGTACAGATACTGTTCTTCTCTTGACTTCAACGAGTGGGAAATTCTAGCTTATAGAATTTATCGTGTTAAGTGAGGTAAAGTCAGAGGGTTTAAGTGTAACATTGAGTGAAATCCTAACCCTGGCCAGGTCCCTCCAGAGCATAACCTCTTAACCAATACATTGTCTGCCTCAAAACAGGAACTGGGGATTGGGAGATAAGCTTGAGACCTTACAGAGTAAGTGTCTGAAAAGAAAGGAAAGGTAAATTCCTTCTAGATTTTGGTTTTGCGTGAAAAGAATTTTCACGTCTGAATTTTTCACTTAACGTCGGGACATCTGGCAACATGAGCTCAGATACGAGGGATTGAAAGTCAGAACAAGCAAAAGGCTTTGACATGTTTCCTCATGATGGGTTTTACTTGTCCACCTGACTCAACTCCAGATCACCATCAGAGTCCTGCTTGATCTCAGGGATCACCCAGTAAGGTTTCTCGAGGACAGGAACGACTGCTGGCCATATTTGGTAATCCTGGATACCTTTGTCTTCTAAAAAGGAAA
This sequence comes from Ailuropoda melanoleuca, assembly GCF_002007445.2. Classification (NCBI taxonomy): domain Eukaryota; kingdom Metazoa; phylum Chordata; class Mammalia; order Carnivora; family Ursidae; genus Ailuropoda; species Ailuropoda melanoleuca. The sequence goes on along the minus strand of NC_048235.1, from coordinate 15,834,524 downwards.
GTTTGGGGAAACATGCTGTCTGACACGAGGAAACAGGAGTAATATTTCCTGCCCAGTAAATTGTAAAGACAAAGTGCTGTTGTGTCCTCCGCTCTGATTCAGGGGCCAGGGAGAGGGACCTTTCATGTGAGCCTTTCAAGGAGCGGGTGGGTGCTATTTCCTTTCTCTTTCCTTGAGATTACCTGCGTCACCCAGTCTGATCAGCTGAGACAATCCTCTGAGAACAACTCTGAATGAGAATTACAGTACCAGCCTTTGTCTGACAGCAAAGAGATTTCCCTGAGCCAGTGTGTTTGGCCTGGAGACGAGCCCAAAGCAGTTTTACACTAGAGCAGTTGAATTTGTCTCAAAAAATTTGTTTGCACTGACTGTTTGGAATTTGAATGGGGAGTGGGAGGATCCATCTGTTGGCTGTGAAGTGTGACAGTGTTCACTCGGATTAGATGGCTAAAAAGGGAGTATCTATTCAAGGGAAGAACTCCTTTCTCTGGGAAATGTCCCTGCATCCAGTCTCTGCGGGACTCTCCCACTCCCGCAGTTAGAATGGGTTTGACACTCTTGTTTTGGTTTAAACAAAAACAAAAACAGATGAAAAGAGGAAGCCACTATCACATCTCCCACTCTCTTCCTATCACATTAGCACAGCAGCCAGCAGTGTCTTCTGGGATTACAGAAAGGGAACAGCTCAGTCTCCATGTTGTTTGAAACAGTTTATGCTAGAGGCACGTCATTTAGAAAAATGAGGAACTGTGTAGATTTGGGTGGGATGGTGTCAAGAGCTGGTCCCCTCGATCACCGTGCGGGACTGTGCGATGAGGAAAAGCACTGCCTTCATCTTGTAGGAGTACCTCACTCAACCCTCTCCTTCAATTGCTAGAATTCACCCAGTTAAAGAAGATCCAGCCTTAATCTCCAAGTTCATATACCCATGTTCCTCCTGCCCCAAAGTGAGCAATTTGTAACAACTTACCTAGTAATAAATAAATGATTGTATTGTGATGAAACAAATGGCCTTTAATCTCGGAACGTTTGTTGTAGCCTTAATAAATATTGATTCCGTCTTGATTATAATGATGTGATCTGTTACACTAAATATTTAAGTAAACACTACTACACCTGCAAGCAACCAGAGGAAGATTTGATATCAATCCAGCAACAAAAGTTCTCTTCCCAACCTTCCACATTCTCAACTGCCATTCATTTTGAAAAGGATTTTAAAGGAACATTAAACATTTCGCAAATTTGCTTCTGTGTTCAATAATTTATATCTTGTTAGAACAGTTTTTCAGGCTAATTAAGATAAATTGTTTGTAATGAACAGAAACCTGGCATTCACTGACTGGCTTGAAGTCTGATTTCTGAACAACTAAAAGAAGAGGAACCTTGAAATTAGGAAATAATTACTTATTCTATAATTTGCCAGTGAAAGAGAGTACATAGTCGCGATTCAGATTACTGTCCATATGTACGTTATTTTCTCTAAAGCAGTGCCAATATTTAAAACAAAACTTGCTGGCTAATTCATGGGTTAAAAATCTTTTTGAAAGATCAGAAGTCCAATTTGAGTGCATCTTGAAAGGTTAAGCCTACTCTCTGAAATGGGTCTGTTGACTTTCTTCAGAGATCTATTTCTTTCTTTTTGCTTTCTACTTTCAGATTTTCTTCCATTTCTTCAATGCCCAGGCTAAATAACATTTTATTGTTTTTATAATAATAGTTTTTTATTATATTATGTTAGTCACCATACAGTACATCCCTAGTTTTTGATGTAAAGTTCCATGATTCATTATTTGCGTGTAACACCCAGGGCAACGTGCAATACGTGCCCTCCTTAATACCCATCACCAGGCTAGCCCAGTCCCCCACCCCCCTCCCCTCTGAAGCCCTCAGTTTGTTTCCCAGAGTCCATAGTCTCTCATGGCTCATTCCCCCCCCCTTCTGTTTTTTTAGAAGGAAAAGGATACTCAACAGACCGAACTCAGGGACCCTAGTGAAATGACGTATTTTTTCTCTTCTGTAATGGCATGGGGTTGAACTAGATGATCTTTTCAGACCCTTTCAACCTGGAAATTTCAGAACTCCAGCTAGTATTTCTTCATTCTCATGTATTCTCATTGTATTCTGAGTAATTTCCATGCCTACATTTGCAGTTTCTGAGGATCTAGCCCAGTGATTCTCAGATCAAATTATAGCCAACCAAGAAGCGCAGGTCGGAGAAAGGTGTTAACATTCAAGATTCCTTGCTTCTGTCCCTAGGTTTAGGTTTAATAGATCCAGGATGGTCTTAAGAATTAGCATGTTGAGAGAACACCTCTTGTCATTTCTGCAGCAGGCATCTTGTGGATTCTTCCTTATGGAAAAAAAAAAAAAAAAAGGTTTGGTAGCTAATGTATCAGTTCTGTTAGTACCACACCATTCAGTTGCAGGCTGTGTGAGCACTGGCTCACTTCTTGCTGGACATCGTCTATGACAAGTGCACAGAACTTACTTAATACCAAGAAAGCCAATTTTTACAGAACTCTGCTTTATTAAGATGTCTCTTTTTCTTGAAATAGCTTTTTATAAAGGGATATAAAAAGGAGAGGATATTGAGACAAAGATAAAAACTTCAGTTCTAACTACTGGAAAATCATTTCTGAGTCTTTGTATGGAGAAAAATATGGTTCAAGACTAGGATTCCAGGTGTCTTAGCCAGGTATAAATTAAGACGGCTGATGAGTTGAATACACGATTATTTTAAGCCATCAAAAAAGAGATAAATAAAAGAGCTGGGTCATTCTGTTTACGTATTATCACATTATGTTCCAAAGCACTTTAAGACATCTGGAGTGGAGCTCCTTGGGTTTACTGCATGCCAACACAACTCTTGCTTCTTGCTGCCCCTTCAGACAACTGAATGGACTTGACAGCCTATGAATCCAAGGCTCACAGCACGGATTCTTCTGTGCCTTGTCCGTACAGGTTGTCTCTGTGGCTACTTGTGTGTTGCTCTGTCATTTGCTGTTTTCTTAGGAAACCCACTATCATTGACACTTTCCTGATTTTAAAGACTTTAACTGAATTTCGAGGAGAACAGGGAAATGCATGTGTGATGCATTCTTTGACTTCTTTACCCATCTCTCCACTGTTCTCCCTCACCTTTTTAAGTCTTTAATGTAGAAATTGCCCTGTTGTTTCAGAAAGGATAGCATCCCTGATACACAACTTCTTTTCGTCATGACATGTTTTCTAGAAAACTTGGTCAGATGAATGTTTCTACTTCCCCACCTGGTTACCTATGGGACCTCTGCCATGTTAGTATATATTTCGTATAAAAAGTTTAGAACACTAGTTTATTATTTGCTTTATTCTAAAACTTTTCAAACCTTTTAATGGGCTATTGGATCGTGTGCATTTCCGTGGATGGGAGGTGAGAACTATAATAATCTACTTTGGCCAAACACATGAAATCTTTCTTTTTTTTTTCTTCCCCATGGAACCCTTAATGACATCTCATAGCACCTTAGTGTCCTGTGGAGCCTACTACAGGACAGGTGGTCTGATTTTCCTTTGTGTCTGATGAGGAATGTGATCCAGGGAGAAAATAGAAGGCACAGCCTGGCTTGTTGGGCTGCACTTGAATTTTAGGCAAAGAAACAGGATGTATCCAGAAGGTAAAGTGGGACATTTTTACACACATACTTTGAAATGTCCAATTTTTCCACCAGGATCCTCTTATTAAGTGGTTCTCAACCTTTGTGAATATCAGGACCCCTCTTCCACGTCAAAATTTTGAGTTTTCCCACATGATTAAGTTATTATACTTTGTTTCTATGTATTGAGAAAATATATAATAAAAGCTACGATAAACAAGATGAAACTACACACCTATGAGAAAGTTAATATCGAGAACACTGAGGGTGCCAAACAGCAGGGATGGGGAGAAACAGGAGCTCTTTCTCATTGCTGGTGGAAATGCACAGTGGTATAGCCACTTTGGAAGTACTTAGAAGATTAAACAGCTAACAAAATTAAACAGACTCTTACCATATGACCTCGTTGTCACCCTCCTTCATATTTACACAAACAAACTGAAAACATTTCCACACAAAGACCTGCACACTAATGTTTATAGTAGCTTTATTCCTAATTGACAAAACTTTGAAGGCATCTTGATTGCTTTAGGTGAATGGAAACATAAACTGTGGTGCGCCAGACAATGGAGTATTATTCAGCAATGAAAAGAAATGAACTGTCAAACCATGAAATGTAAATGCCCGTTCCTAAGTAAAAGAAGGCAATCTGTAAAGGCTACATAGTGTTCGACTCCAGCTATATGACATTCTGGAAAGGGCAAAACTATGGAAATGGTGAAAAGGTCATTGGTTGTCAGGTGTTCAGAGGGAGAGAGGGATGAAAAGCCACAGCACAGAGGACTTTTGGGGCAGTGAAACCACTCTGTATGATACTACAGATGATGGGTACATGTCATTATATATTAATCAAAACCCAAACAATGTGCCAAACCAAGAGTGAACCCCAATGTAAATTATAGACTTTAGGTGATAATGATCTCTCAGTGTCTACTCTTTCATCACAACTCCGGTGCAGGATGTTGGTAGTGGGGGAAGCTGTGCATGTGTGGACGCAAAAGGAATAGAGGAACTCTCTGTACTTGTTGTGAACCGAAAATGGCTCCAAAAAAAAAAAAGTCTACTAAAAATTATATCATTACAAAATACACTTATCATTTGATCCAGCAATCACATTCTTGGGCATTTACATTTATCCCAGAGAAATAAAACTTATGTACACAGAACGTGCACACACAAGCTATTATGACCTTAGCAGTCTCTTGAAGTCACTTTGCCGTCTGTTATTGAGAATAGCAGCTTGTGATTCCTTTGAAAATAGTACCTTGCAGTTGTCGAATGAGGGACGTCTCGGGGGTTGCTGGGGACTGGCAGATTAGGAACCAGCGCCTTATAGGAAAATGGCCTCATTTGGAGCTTTGCGAGCCTAGTATGAAAGTCTCCATCTCACACAGTTTATTTGCATCAGATAAGCATTATTTTGAGTTTTGCACACATATGCTGCTTGCGTATTGATATTTTCAGCCAAGCTCTTCAACGTAGAGGAATGACCGCCACAACTCGGCCTCACCGTCGGCCTCACCGTCGGCACCAAGCACGTACAGAACATCTTTCTTGGACTCCTTATTTCCATACTGAGGATATGAAGTTTGAACCCAGGCCTCTCTCAGGACATGTCGCTGCTCACTTAGTCCCATATGCCCTACAACAGCGAAACCCTTCACCTGAAGACCTTTTTTCCTTTTTTCCTTGTTCAGTTAGCCAGCATACGGTACAGCATTAGTTTTTGATGTAGTGTTCATGATTCATTAGTTGCGTATAACACCCAGCGCTCATCACAGCACGTGCCCTCCTTAATACCCATCACCCGGTTACCCCATCCCCCCACCCCACCCCTCTGAAACCCTCAGTTTGTTTCCCGGAGTCCAGAGTCTCTAATGCTTTTTGTCTCCCTCTCTGATTTCTTCCCATTCAGTTTTCCCTTCCTTCCCCTAATGAGCTAACAGGTTGTTTGGAATATTTCATTGAGATATTTGCCACTCTGGCGTTTACATCATTTATTTGTGGTCAGAGTGGATCTACTCAATCACGTGGCAAACAGTTAATTTAGTGTACATTAGCGTGCATTTATTGTTCTCATTCCCATACTTGTAGTAGAGATCCCCTTTGTAGAGTTCCTTCTGTGTGCTGGGAAGTTATGTTGCTGGTTTATATTTGGAATGAACATACATTAAACATCTCATCATAGCCTTGCAAAATATGTATTGTACCATTTTACAGATTAAAATACTGTAAGGCTCAACGAGGTGAAGAAATTTGATAATGGTGACTGAGCTCATAAGTCGCAGAACTATGGTTTGAATCCAAAGCTACACAGACTTTAAATGACAGTAGTGATGATGATGTGAAGATTACTTGCTCTGGTTTTAGACGAGGACTAATCCTTTCGCGACACGTTTGTCATAACACCTGGTGGTTAAGAGCCTTGGCTGTAGACTAAACTGCCAGGATTACAATCCTGGTTACATGTTATGTAATCTTGAACAAGCTATTAATTTCTCTGTGTTTGCATTACCCATCTTACTGCGGAATAACAATATACTTATAAAATTGCTATGGAAAATCAAATGAATTAACGTATGTAAATATGTTTAGAATAGTGACTGGCACATAGTAAATAATCAACCTACGTTAGTTATTATTATTATTATTATTACATATTTAAAAAATACACATTTTAGGTGATATTACCACATTATTAGTATAGAATGTGTAGAGGTTTTCAGTGCCAATGGCCACTGCTTGAAACTCTGAATACTCAGTCTTTTCCATTCACTGTGGAATGTGCTGGAACCAATGAGGTCCCTGACCTAAACTGGTCTATTGGATTCATCCCTGAACATCTCTGTAAGCAGCCTCAGATTGCTGACAAGCCACCATCTCTCTGTAGAAATGGCACATATTTGGAAGATGCTTAAAATGAAGGCTGTGGAGCCAACATTTTCTATTTTTGAAAAATCCTATGAAGCATAAACCACATAGCATCTTTTTCATTTCAGGGAATATGAGATTATTCTTATCTCTTTATTTATAATTTGGTACCTGGGATAACTTAGTGTTGGTGTTGATAAGGATTCAAGACATTATAAAGTAGGCTTAGAAATGTATTTGCAGGGGCGCCTGGGTGGCGCAGTTGTTAAGCGTCTGCCTTCGGCTCAGGGCGTGATCCCGGCGTTATGGGATCGAGCCCCACATCAGGCTCCTCCACTAGGAGCCTGGTTCTTCCTCTCCCACTCCCCCTGCTTGTGTTCTCTCTCTCGCTGGCTGTCTCTGTCAAATAAATAAATAAAATCTTAAAAAAATATATTAAAAAAGAAATGTATTTGCAGGTCCTGATATTCTATAAGAAAAATATCTTAAAACATCAAGGTTGCTCTATGTTAGGTTACATAGTTTAAAACTAAGTTAGTTGTAGAAACATCAACTTTGCTGACATCAGATACATTTCTCCCTGAGAGGAAGATTGAAAACAGCATTATGAGACAGTTAACCAGAGCAAGATGCTGTATTTTTGACACAACCTGATATTCATTCATTGGGCTAATATGACTATATTTGGCATCTCACATAAAAAATACACTCATTCATATACATTATATATATATATATATATTTTAACTTGTTTGTGGCAGAATCCAGTACACAAACTCTTTCCTTCACTTTCCTTCACTGGTCTTTTAAGATCAGAATTCACATTTCTACAATTATGTTTTCAAACCATGACTATTTACCCTGGGGTTGTACTTTTCTTTGATCTTAGAAAGAATCTTTTTTGTTTTTCCAACAGTAACATGAAAACCCCTAAATACAATTGAGCTCCAACTCTGTATCCAAAGGTGATTTTACACACACTAGATCTAATGCCACCAGGGTGAATAGCATAGGAAGTGTTTCATTTTGTGTTAGGTCATTAGTAACCATATGTATGACAGCAGTTAGGATCTTTTCAGTTATGACCCAAAATACTATTTTATAATTAACTTATAATTTATTTGAAGTAGAAATTTACAGGGTAATTTGGAGAAAACATTCCAGATATTTAGGTAAACGGTTGCTGTGAACAAGCTTTAGTTATTTCATGTTCTATGTATTGGACAAAACACATATGCCATGTGAGATGTGTTTAATGAGGAAAATAATAACAAAGGGAAAGAATTCCTGAAATGAAAAACATTCCACAAGAACTTATCAGGTGAGAGCTTGCAAGAGATGCAGACAGAATGTTTCTCCTGTTGCTTCCAGAACCCCAAGGAGAAGCTTACGTCAGAAACAGAATGTGCATCTCGTTAAACACTGTAACCTTAAATAGTTGTAAATCTTTGATTTCCAACTCAAGAATGTAGTCCTCTTGCAGCCTGGCAGAGAAAGAGAAAGGAAACACAGTTTTTCTTCCTTTCTTAAGGTAATTAAGAGTCTGATGTATCTTTAAACTGCTTTATTCTTTATTCTTGCATTTGAGAATAAGATCACAGCAAAATGAAAACTTAAGCTCTCACATTTTAAACTCACATAGCCAGGTGAGCGTGGCTGGAGAAGGTGGACTTAAATAATATTCTGTTAGTACCTGCAGCATTTGTGGCAATTTCTTAATACAGTAATTGAGTCATTTAGATAGAGTATTGAAGCATAATATATCTATTCGATCGGGCTCTGAGTTGATTAAATTCGAAATGGAGAATTGTGATAAAAATGGAACTGAGGACACTGCATAGATATATGTCATCAGTAAAAAATGCATTCACAGCAACAAAATGCTACAAGACAATTACTACAAAATACTGAATAATGAATTCAGGAAATGGTGGTTGGGCTCCATGAAGAGAGTTGATAGACTCAATCTGGTTCTTAGTGCTTTATCCTAAGGGTGTCCACCACATGAAAAATTCACAAAGGAAGCACCAAAGAGGCCTGAACAGAACCATTGGTTGATTTACCTACTTTTTTTCTCACTCCCTCTAGAAAATCTGTAAAACTCTTGCCAGTTAGGCCTGCAAAGGAAGCAAACACCTGTGTGGTCCAGTTGGGAGGAGCGAGAAAGCTCTGGTGACACGGAAGAGTGCATTCCACGTGCTGCCAGCGCATGTCTGTTAGTAATTATATTAAAATCCATTTGGAACATATTTTTTAAAAAATCCAGAATCATGCATAAACTACTTAGCACCAGCCCCAAACTCTTTAGTATGGTTCGCCTCTAGATAAACATAAAAGTTTGGAGTAGTGTAGAGAAAATGTTACAGCGATTTAACAGGATGAACTTATGTTTATTGATTCTAATAACAAAGAAATTAGGGCTGTAGTTTGTATGTTTTTTAATTTCTATTTTCTACTAATTCAGTTTTTATTTTATTTAACAAACTATTGATTCTGCAGCAAACTGGAAAAAAAAAAACCTGATTCTTTACCATAGATAGTTGAGAAATCTAAATTTGGATTGTAGCTAAATGGGGCAGCAGGGGTCTAAAAATGACAATGTGCAGACTGACCCCGTCTACCGCCTGTTCTGGTTTTGTTGTTGTTGTTGTTTTAATTGGTCCACAAATGAACCTCCCTTCACATATGAATATTTGCAATTGATCTGATGATAGGGAGTACTAACTTTGAACCTCAACTACGCAAAATGTTATCCCCTCCTCCAAAAAAATTCCATTCTTTTCATTAGTAGGTTATTTCTTTTCATTAGTAGATTTATATTACAAAAATGTGTCTTTAACAATAAAAATTTGTGTAAATTTTTTTCTCTCATTAAATATGTACCTACACGGTATCCTTGATTTTTCTTTTCCTATTGACACACAAAGCCTAAAATATTTATACCCCAGTCCTTTAAAGAGAAAATTTGTCAACCACTGAGGTAGAGACAGGTGTTTCAACTCAAGAGCATTCTTACAAGTGCAAAAATGTGCATGTTCCTCAAACTCAAACAATAAATATTTTATATATATACGTGTCATATAATTCAAATACATACATACAATTATAAACAAATCTAACTTAATTACGTTTTAGAAATTTGTAGCTTTTTAATTAGGCATATTATTTCCATGTATTTATGTAAACATTTGTATCATAAAATAATACATGAATATTATTTTTAAAAAATAGAGAAGGGTATCAAATGAAAGCTGGAAGACTCCCGTTGATTTCTTTCTAAACCCAATCTAACTCTCTAGATAAAGCTTTGAACCATTTCTTTTTAAAAATTCTGCTGGTGGTTGCTACCATAATTCTAAATACCATGCTTCTTTACAGTTTATCAGTTTTATTTGTTTTAAGTTTTATTTATTTGTCAGAGAGAGAGAGAGAGAGAACACAAGCAGGGGAAGCGGCAGACGGGGAGAAGCAGGCTCCCTGCTGAGCTAGGAGCCTGATGCAAGACTCTATCCCAGGACCCTGGGATCATGACCTGAGCTGAAGGCAGATGCTTAACTGACTGAGCCACCCAGGCGTCCCTACAATTTATCAGTTTTAGATATTATCTCTTAACTCCCTTCTGTATGAGAGGAAGGATTCCGCTTACTTAATACGAATTCCTCTTTCCCTCCTTTCATAAATTAAGGAAAGCTATTATTTTAGTTCTTCCATTGATATCATTAGACTTTTTAAATAATGTACTCAGATGTTTCATTTTTTTTCCCCCAGTGACTTTAAACTCCTCTTGATGCCCCAATTTGTTAATGCCCCTATGTCTCACTGCACCCTCTTTCCCAATTCTTTCTCTCATCTTCTATTATCTGTGCCTTCATGTAGGCAAAACTGGGAATATTTGCTTTCAGATCTGTATTAAATCTTTTTTAAAGCCAGTCTTAACATTTGAAAATAAATACATGGCTTGTGTTTTTTCTCCATATCCCCAGTATGGTAATTGCTTCAAAGATTGGCTTACAATTCAAGTTAGTCCAATAAGATGTAATCCCAGGATTTTTGTTTTAATCATTAGACAAGAGAGACTTTTCAATGGTCACAGTCCTTTCCTTCAAAAACTTCCATTAGGTGTTTACTGGACCATTTGAATCTAGCCTTATTTCTTTTGCTTTTTCTCTCATGCTCTCTCTTTGCCTTTTTATTCTATATTCTGGAAAATTTCCTATACTTTTTTTTCCATCTGACTAATATGATCTTTAGCTCAGTGTATAATTACCAGACAACCTGAGTTTTAATTTCTAAGATCTATTTCTTATTCTCTGATTTTCTTTTCTCATAGCAACCTCTTCTTATTTTATGATTATACATGTTCTCAAATTCCCTAAGAAATTAGAACTGTTTAGGGGCGCCTGGGTGGCACAGCAGTTGGGCATCTGCCTTCGGCTCAGGGCATGATCCCGGCGTTATGGGATCGAGCCCCACTTCGGGCTCTTCTGCTGTGAGCCTGCTTCTTCCTCTCCCACTCCCCCTGCTTGCGTTCCCTCTCTCGCTGGCTGTCTCTCTCTCTCTGTCAAATAAATAAATAAAATCTTAAAAAAAAAATTAGAACTGTTTAAAGTCCTTTCCTTATTTTTTGCAGTATCATTTTGGTTGCCACCAGGACCAGTTCTCATTGTTTATGGTGGTGTTTCTCTTTCATATGCCCGTTGTTTCACAAATGCATCTGATCCACAGATCAACTTGACAAAATAACAGGATACTGATTATTCTAGATGGGCTGCTCTAAACCCACGGAGTGGCTCAGTAAACTCAACCCTAAATACAAAATGTCACTTTTTTAAAAAAGATTTTATTTATTTATTTGAGAGAGAGAGAGAGCAAATGAGAAGGAGAGAGAATCTGAAGCAGATTCCACACTGAGCACAGAGCCTGACACAGGGCTCGGTCACACAACTGTGAGATCATGACCTGAGCTGAAACCAAGAGTTGGATGCTTAACCAACTGAGCCACCCAGGTGCTCCAGAAAATGTCACTTCTTAACACAAAGAGATAGACCATTCCAGATTTACTATGCACGTTCTAAAACCTGTGGAGTGCCCTACCCACATGGCCCTGGCCATTTTTATTGGGGAAGAGGTTGGACTGAGATCATTAGGACCCCATGGACCACCTTTTATTTCTTCCATTTATAAAATTTTTAGAAACATTTCCTTAAATTTCAGCTTGGCCAGGATTTCACTTGCTTGTGCAAGCCAATGTGCATTTAATCACTCATTGATCAGGAGAAAGCCATGCCAATTTAGAAATGTTAGCAGTGACAGACAAAAGGTCAGTAATGGTTCCAAATATATGGGGTATACATAGTGTTTTGAAATTAATCTAACAATTTCTACCAGCATGCAAGTTTTTAACATCAGTCACAATTTTGATCCTAATAAGGCATTTAATAACCATTTAATAACCCTTATTCTTCTCAGTCTGTGCTCAGTCAGGCTACTTCGGCAATATTTGCCAATTTCTTCCAAAACTCTTTCAGCCATTGACTTGATGTTACTTACCAAATATTATTTTGAAAGAACAAAATGGTTAATTAAATTACAAATAAAATATGTAAATAAATGAATAATTGTATTTATATTGTGTTAATAACAACTAAATATTGGATAAAACTAATGTCCACAAAGGTCTAATGACTGACCTGATTAAGGTAGCTGAAATCACTTTCACGTGGCAGATAGCGAGAATCTGTTAGAGACAATTAAATTTTGTGAACAAAGTATTATCAACTTCAAGTCACATTGTTAAAAATCTTATTAAAGCAAACATTGAAAATGAGCAATATTTTAGTGGGCCCCTGGGCGGCTCAGTTGTTTAAGCCTCTGCCTTCAGCTCAGGTCATGATCTCAGGGTCCTGGAATCGAGTCCTGCCTCTGGCTCCCTGCTCAGCGGGGAGTCTGCTTCTCCCTCTGTCCCTTCCTCCTACGCCGCTCGTGCACATGCTCGCACTCTCTCTCACAAAAATAAACAAAATCTTTAAATTTTTTTTATTTTTTAAAAATAAAAAGAAAAGGAACAATATTTTTAAAGCAATGTGTACAGCATCTAAAACGAAGTTAAAAGGCATGGGTTGAAAAGACCATTCCTTGTGTTTATTGTTCTTTCTTTATATTTAAAAAGATTAGATTTTTAGTTGAAGTCTTAAATACGTATGTGTAATCAGATGACCTCTGGTTGAAAAGCGTGGATGGATATACAACTCAACAGCACTGCATTTCACGCTCTTCACTTCAGATGTGAAGCCTGATGCACCTGGGCATCTGTTTCCCCTGTTCTACATCTCTAGCGCTGTCTCAATTCCAAAGCTTTCTGTTGTCTCTTTTGTTTAATTTATAAGATCTTTGTATGGTAAATTCTCAATACACTCATTCCACACAATGCCTACTAAGTACCAAATACATTGGAATTTGGAATTTCCAAAAGGTTCTAATTTTTGTTTGGTTAGTTGGTTAGCTTTGTAAAACCTCTCTTTGATATTGCTTAAACTTGTGAATTTCTAAAGAATAAGAAAACATCTTTTTCATCTTTTTTAGTGAATGCATGTGGTAGATACAGTAAAAGTTTACAGACTTAATTAAATATACTACTACCATCTATTCAAGACTTGGTTAAAAATGGGTAGATTCTCCATTCCCTGGACTCTTATTTTCTTTCTAATCACCTATCTTGGGGTCATACTTCCCCAAATGTTACCTTTAACTTTAATTTTACTGAAATCTCCTTGTCCTCTGAGAACTTCTTCCCCCGATGCACTCTCAGACATTTTTTCCACAACCCAGTTGTATTGGTTGTTGGGGGTGGGTGGGGTGGTTGTTATCCTTCTCGCTTCTTATTGCCATATCGTCACTGGGAGAGTAGTAGGAGGTGAGGACAGAGAAGTAGCTCTGGTCTTTTTCTCCAACCCCTGGCATCATTCTTGGAGATTTCAGGATCCATTAATCTTAGCTTCTCAGTTCCATTGTTTAGATTTTTTTGCTCCAACAATTGCACCCTCCCCTTCACTCCAATGATCATAATCTAGACTATAACTTTTCCAAATTAAAGTTTCAAGCTTCTAAGTCTCTGACGACCACCTGGTATCTTTCCAAGTTACTCCATCAATGCTTCAAGCCCATCCCATCAGAACCTCAAATCCATGTGCCCCTTTTATGGCTCATTCATTGTTCCCCGCACATCCTCACTTCCCTACTTGGCATAGAAATGATGGCTCATCATTACAGGACCACAGTCACTTTTCCAAAATCCTTGGGAACAAATGTGTTTCAGAATTCAAGATTTAAAAAAAAATTTGGTAAAGTACACATACCATAGAATTTATCCTTGTAACCATTTTTAAGTGTACAGGTAATTCATATTAAGTGCATCCACGTCGTAGCACAATCTCCAGAACTCTTTTCATCTTGCAAAACTGAAACTCTATACCCATAACGCAAGAACTGTCCACCCCTCACCTCTCTTCACCCCCGGCAACAACCCTTATAGTTTCTGTCTCTGTGAATTTGATTATTCTAGGTACCTCATATAAGTGGAGTCATACAGTATTCGTCTTTTTGTGACTGGTTTATTTTTCTTAACATAATGCAGCATGGTGCATCCATATTACAGCATGTGTCAGAATTTTCTGTCTTCTTAAGGCTCAGTAATTACCCATTGTACATAGCACATTTTGTCTGTCATTTAACTGTTAGTGGACACTTGGGTTGTTTACAATGTTTGGCTGGTGAGAATAGTGCTGCTGTGAATATGAGTGTAAATACTTCTCCAGCATCCTGCTTCCAGTTCTGTTCGATGTGTACCCCAAATGGAATTGCTGGATCATATGGTGACTATGATTTTAAAGATTTGAGGAACTGCCATACTGTTTTCCACAGCAGCTACACCATCTTACATTGCAACTAACAGTGCGCCAGGGTTCCAATTTCTTCACATTTTCACAAACACTTGTTATTTTCTGTTTGTTTGTTTGTTTTTTATAGTAATCATCCTAATTGGTGTGAGATGGTATCTCCTTGTGCTTTTGACTCACATTTCCCTAACAGTTAGTGATGTTGCGAATCTTTTTATGTTCTTATCCATTTTCTATTTAATCATTTTCATGATGCTTGTAATCTCTGTAATCACTTAAAACTATACTTGTGAATCTAGTTGTTATTGTATACAACTTACCACACTTATTAGACTAAACACAGCACTATGGACTATTATTTGAAATTGCACATGTATATTGTTTTCTGGGACTGAGTGACTTACTTTCATGGCGTTGAAATTGTTGTAATCTAAGTTTTAAAGGAAAGGGAATGTTCTAATGACTAGTTTTATTTATTTTTTGACAGATTGTCAAATTTTCAAGAGCCACATGATAACTATAAGTATATAGCAGTCAAGAATTATAGAAATGCTTTTATTTTAAATATGTAATTTGTTTGGTTTTATTACAAAACTTATCGAAACAAATAAGAAAGTAAAATCAATACAATTTTCCACATTTATGGACTCTGTTTAAATTGAAGGAATATCTTTATTTTGTAATGTATATAATCAAATAAAATATAGAAATAATAAGCTCATGATACAACATAATCTTAAAATTCCCCTATACTTGTATAAAATTACACGAGCCATATATTTTTCAATGAGCATTTAAAACAAACATTTCGTAGGTCAGAAATTTGTCTCCAAAGAAAGAAAAAAGCTATTAATAAAGAACTCTGTTGTTTTTAGGGTTCAGCTTAATTTGAAATTAGAGAGTTACCTAGTAATATTCCTAACATAATTTTACTTTTTAAATAAGTATTTTCATTACATTTTCAAATAAATTGTGACTTCCTATAATGTTTATGTTGAATAAAACAAGGTTGTTTGGGAATTCACATTTAAGTGATATATATATATATATATATATATATATATATATATATAAGTATATGTCAGTATACTTATATTTATATGTAAATATGTATATATTTATATTCATATCCTGAAAGAATTAAACAAGATAAAGTAGGATGCAAAATGCTCTAAATAACCAACTTATTTTTTCACACAGCACATAGAAATGTAGCAGGGCCTTATATAAGGAGCAAAACTCTCAACCAAACAACTTGGCAGAGGACACAGTACTAATGAAGATTTGAATAGTAGGTTAGGTACAGATTCCAAGTTAGGAGACCGAGTCAACTGGTAGGAGGGTAAGGCTTGCTAAAAAACAAATAACGTGTTACTACAAGATCTGGGCTTATAAATAGCAGACCCTGCATTTCCAGGGAGTTATTTAGATCGTGCTCACACTGCCTCTGTATACCTAGAGGCAGCTCTGTTAGAGGGCAGGCAACAGAAACTGGCTGATTAAATTAAGTGGAAAATAAGAAAGTGGAAGAATATTGGAAAGTTCACGAATCAAGGTGGAATCTGGAAATTCAAGCTCTATAACCAGGGAAGAAACAAACGAGTAGCAAACTCAGCCAAGGTCAAACCATGAGAACACTGTGGTTAAGATGGCTTTCTAGGACACTTGATGCTCTTGCCAGTGAACTCAAGATTCCAGGGCTAGTGCTGGGATTTTTTTTTAAATGTACTTTATTAACATCTAATTTGCATAGAATTAATGTACATAATTTTAATGTATATTTAATTTAGTTTTGATGACTGTGTACACCTTTGTAATTACCATCCTGATCAAGACAGAACACCGTTATGCCCCAGAACATTCCCTTCATAGTCATCTCCATTCTCACATCCCAAGCAAAAACTGATCTATTTTTATCACTTTTGATTGACTCTGCCTGTTCTAGAAGGTCATACACATGAAAGGAATACACTGTGTCATCTTTTGCATGTGGCTATTTTCATTTAGCATAATGTCTTGGGATTTGTCCATATTGTTATGTTAGTTGTTGTCAGTTAGTTGTTTCATTTTAATGTGCAGTGGTAGTCCATTATAAATAATAACAACAGTTAATCTCGTCTAAAAAATAAAATTAATAAACATATCACAGTTACCTCAGGCATTCTGCAGTTGATGGGCAGTTGGGTTGGTTCTGCCTTTGAAATATTATGAACGATGCTGCTATCAACATTCTTATAAACGCCTTTGTATAGATACATGTTTCATTTCTTTTGGACAAATATATAAGTGCAATTACTGCATCATATTGTAGGCGTATGCTTTACATGAAACTGACAGAGTTCTCAGAGGCCATTGTATCGTTTCACCATTCTGCTGGCAATGTTCCAGGTCTGGTTTTCACCAACATTTCATACCATTACTCTTTTTAATTTTATCCACCCTAGTGAGAGCTAAGTAGTATATTATGAAGGTTTTAGTTTGTATTTCACTGGTAACTAGTGAGATGGAGCATATTTTCACGTTTGTTTCATGTGCTCATGTTTATTGGCCTTTGTCCATCTTTTTTGGTGTGTCTGTTAAGTCTCTTGACTATATTGTATTTGGGTTGGTTTGTTTCATGATTGAGTTCTAAGAGTTTTCTTAGTATTCTGGACACTAGCACTTTGTCAGATATATGATTGCAGATATTTCTCCTAGACTGGCTAGAATTTTTATTCTCTTTATAAAGGTGATTTTTAAAGAGCAGAATTAAACTGAAGTCCATTTTATCATTAAAAAATGTTTAGTACGTTTTGTGTACTCTCCAAGAAATTGTTGCCTGTGTCAAGGTTATGACATTTTTTTTTCCTATTTTCCTTTTTAAAACTTTGTTGTTTAGGATTTACATTTAGGTCTATGATCCATTTTAAATTGATTTTTGTATTGGTGTGAGATAGAGTCAGGGTTTGATTTTGTGTTTTTGTTTCTCATCTGGATGTTATGTTTTTCCACTATTGCTGAAGATAGCCTATTTTTTGTTCTTACTAAATTACTTTGATAATTTTATTTAAAAAGAAAATCAATTGCTCAGGTGTGTAGGTCCACGTTGGACTCTGTGGTGTATTTCAGTGATCCCTATGCCAATACCAAACAAACTGTCTTGTTCCCTGTAGCTGTCTAATAAGCCCTGAAATCAGGTACGTTAAATCTTCTAACTTTATTGTTGTTGTTCTTCCTCTTCCCTTCTTTAAATAGAAGATTTGGGTTTACTAGGTCTTTTGATTTTATATGAAATTTAGAATCCATTTGCTAATTTCAAAAATAAACACACAAAAGTCTGGTGGGGTTTTGATTGGCATTGCATTGCATTTCTAGACACAAAAGAATGGGCATCTTGTTAATATTGAGTCTATCCAGTACTTTGCCCTGCAGATACCAGTCCCTTCAGCAGTCTCAGACTCTGATCTTCACTTCTCATCTCAGTGGGACCCTCATTCCCCGCATGGACTCTTGCTACTTGTGTTTCTGTCAGAAAATGGTTCCAGGCTGAACGCTGGGTGTGGGGTGTGGTAACTGGGTTTCATCTCCTGGACCTCCCCTCTCTGAGGAATCACTTTCTTTTGCTCCTGTTACCCAATGCCTGGAAACCGTCTTACTGGGCACTCTGTCCAGTTTCGGGGTTGGTCACAGAGACAGTTACTTTAGCTTGGCTGGCGGCAGAGACGAACTAATGCTGAGATCTTAGTGCCCATCTTGTCAGTGGACCTTCGAAGTTGATTGCCATTAATACTAAACCAACTGGGCTTTTGTCTTTGGGCTTCCATTTCTGTGTCTGTAAAATGTGGAAAATAAGTCTCTACTTCATAAAGTTGTTGTAAAGATTAAACTAGTAAAACATTTAAAACTGGTCTGAAACATAAGAAGTATATGAACATTAGCTATCTTACTATTTTTGAATCACTACCTGAAGACTCAAAAGTCTGGAACAGAACCATGCAATTGGCAGAACCCAGTTCATGTGCCCTGCTGATTCCCTTGATACCAAGAAGGTAGGGTATCTAGTGCTTTTAACCTCATAATCGGGGAAACTCTTGAGAAGGAAAGGTCTTGAGATGTTGGGTACCAGAAAATTAAAAATACCCTCTAATACATTAAGGGAGGGGTTTGAACATGGAACCTTGGAAAGGTAAAATCAGTGAATATATGTGGTTCTATTTAGCATTTATGATCTAACCATAAGAATATCATGAAACATGTATAGAATACAGTAAAATACATAATAAAAAAACGTCAAAGGCATTTTGCCTCAGTCTACCAACCTATTTTTCATATGTTTCTCAAATTCCTTTTAAAAATCACATGTGTGCATGTATGAGTCTGTGTATTTTAACAAAGAGCCGAGTTCTTTTGTTTTGTAAATAAAAATGTCCCTCATAGAACAAATAATCATGTTAATGTTTGGCAGATGGATAAGATTTTTTTTAGAATCCATTTTATATAATTCAAAGCACTTTTCTCATTAAATATATATCACACTAATGCATATATTTATCCATTAATTTTCTCAACCCTTAAATGTTTAAATGCTGCTTTGAAAGAATCCTGAGATACTTAATTTTTCAAAATGCTGCAAACTAGTGGAAGGTACAGAAGAATAAAGATATGATCAGATACTAGAGACAGCAGACAGGAAGAAAAGAAGAAAAAGAATTATCAAAACAATTGGATGGATTCAGAGGAACTGTGTCACCAACCCTGGGTTGGTGCTTCTATTATTTGTAGGTGTCTGTGAGCTGAGAGTGAGGGTTGAGTGGGAAGGGAAAGGAACAGTGAAGGAGAGGAACATGAACTTAGCTTTAAAGATACCAGATTCCTTGACCATCAGTAGATAAAGCTCACCATTCTCTCTCAACTTCAGGTGGACAGCTTGCTCGGAAAGACCTCAGTCACAGAAATTTCCCTGCTCCAAGCGAGCTCCCAGGGGCAGTAGCAAAAACCAGGATGCCTCCCATTGTCTTTTGCAAAAGCACATAACCTCCCACTAACAAGTATTTGCCACAGCGGATTGCTCAGGATCCTTTCACCTTTCATCTTGTTCACTGTAACCCAATTGTTTGTATCGCCTTGTCCATGAAGCACAGGTACTTTGTGGAAACTGACTGCCTTGCCTTCCTCCACTGGAATCAGAACACAATTTGGGTAAACGCAAATTGTGACATTTTCTGCAGATTTCTTGGAAAGATGTTGGATTGTTTTTCCAAGAAATATCCTGGAAGAAACAATCTTTCTTCCTACTGAGTATAATTAAGTAAGCATGTCTCTCCTGTTAACAGCTGGTCTCCATCTTTTGACCAGAAGGAGAGGTTTAGATTAAAGTTAGAGCCAGTTTTGAATTGAAATAATATCACTGAAGACAGAGAGAGAAGAGATGGGAGAAGTTTGTTTTTGCTAATATCATTGTGCCACTTGACCAAGTCTTCTGAGACAGTAATTCAGTGACAATTTGAGTTTAATTTACCATTACATGCAAAAGATCCCTAAATAATACATTCTCATAAAATGACAACTTCTAGTCACGCTCTACCTGAAAATATTTATCGACAGAGAATTCTTATTCCCTTTTTTCCAACATTAAAAAAAACCCCATATTTGAAATCATAGCTCTGTCTCAAGTTCAGCCATTTTCTCACCAGATAATATAATTTCAGTTATTTGAACTAGATCCCATATGTCTACTTTTAAGTTTAAATTGCCCTCTTTGTTTTTGATATTTCTCTTGACATAAATAGATGTTTCTTAGTTAACACTGACCATTTCTTCTCCAATTATTTTATTACATATGGACCTTCCCTCTCATACTCCTCATTCAGCAGTGTTACAATCTCAAATATAAGAGGGAGTCAGAGAGCTTACTAAAACTGCCATTTATCTTAAAAGGATGAGCAACCTAATGTCTAGTGAAAATAAGTTTACATGTTGGAGGAGATTAATATTAGAAAATTAACATTAAGGGTTTCTATTAAATTAAAAATAAAAGCAACCACTTTTATGGCTATTATAGAGATTGGAAGTACTACTCCCTTTTGGTTACTAAAGAAATAAGTGTATTTTGACTATTTTTCCAACTCCCTTCAAGTCTTTCTTAATTTCTTAGTTTTTCAATATCTAAAATTTGAGTATATAATTGGAATACAAAACTTCTAGTTTTGTTCATTTTCATTAAAATATGTTTTGAAAAAGTTGTGATAAAGAGTAGACTAAAAATTTTGGCACTAGGCAAAGGAATAAACAATGACAAATTAATAGGAAACAAAATAACTAGCAATAGCTTCCATAAGGCAAAAATTCCTGAATTCATAGGGGTTCATGAGAGTCTTCTTGGTTCTAGAAACTATCATTTATTTCCTTAACATTATAACGGTTTATCCTTACATTTCTATTATGAATATTTACTTCGTGATAGTATGAAAAAACAGACTTCCTTATTATATTTCATCAAAGGTAATTTTATGCCTTAACAAAGGCATCTCTGCTCTTCACCTAATGCAGATCGTTTTCTTTTCCCAATAGAATCAGAGCTAAGTGGGGATGGGTGGTCTACAGATTCGTCTGTTGCAATGAAACATAACAGCAGTGGGGAGAAGTCTAAGATCCCTCGCGTTAAAGGCAGCTAACGCCTGTCCGAATAAATGTAAAGTGAGAACAATTAGGACAGAGGCTGCAGCACGCTTCTATGATTCAGTGTTCAAGTGTTTGTGTATGTGGGTTTAGTATAACTCAGTTTAGAGAAAGGGACAGGTTTTTTTAAAGGCATAAGAAGGTCTTTAATACCTGAGGAAATAATAGAAAATATTTGCTTTCTGTCTAGATTTATGACTTTTTCTCATTATTAAAAGTTTCCTAGTACATGGGAAAATATTAAAAGGTGGGATGTATTCTCAGGTCTTTAAAGTATACTCTATGCAGGGCATCAGACATCAGACATTTGTGTAGTAGTAACAAAGCTCTGTCTATTGTAGACGGAAAAGCCCAAATTCAGTAGCAAATATATACTAAGTGCTTTTCCAGTCATATGGTTGGATTTGTGTTAAACAACATAGATTCTCACCTCTTGGTCCCTGACTGATACATTACATATATTTTCAAGTAGCTCGTCAAAATGAAAGAAGGCTCTAGAAACAAATGACCCAAAGACCAACAGAATTACCTTGGTGAGCTGAAGTAAATGAAACACATGGGCACCTCTTTCGGATGCAGTCATAGAAGAATGTGTGCAAATATAGTGAGACATTCTCCAGAAAAGAAATGTCTTCTGGGAAGGTATTATTCTTTTCCAGTATAGGATATTGGGTCCCTTGTTCTCTTTTCTTCTTTCAATTTCTGTGTTTTGCAATTAAAATAAAAAGATGAGCCATGACAGATAGGGTTTTTCTAAAAATAAGAATAAGATATATTATTATACAATCACACAACCCATCATACACTAGCGGATTTTTGGAAAAAGAACAGTACTTTTTCAATCAGCTTAAAATATTTCTTAATTGAAATATGTTTCTGATAAATGCCCTTTTTGTTCATGTATGTGCACCCAATCCTGGTGGATCTTCTATTTATTGCCAGTCGTAAAACTTTCTGCATATTTGGGAGGAATTCTTAATGCTGGCAAAGCTTTGCAAAAGAATGCATTAGTGTTTGAAAGGGACAGCAGTGCTGACCTTGGGAGGCCACTGAAAAATGTTTCACTGAACCAAACAGGAGCCCAAAAAGCAATTGAAGGGTAGAGATTGAGTGATGAGAAAATGGGGAAGGAAAGTAAGGTGAAAACAGGGAAGAGTTTAGGAGGGAGCCTATTAGCAGAAACAAATTAAAAATAAATCATTAGGCACCCAGTGTGATTGTAAAGAAATGAGATAAATGTTCCTGTGTTGCTTATGGAAATGTCTTCTTACTTCAGAATCACACCATGCTCTTAAATCTGCTCACATTTGTCTCATGCTGATCCCCATAGCAACGAATTTCCCATTAAGCAAACTTTGAAAATATGAAAAGTCTTAATTTAAGAACTTCTCAAGGCCCAAAATGGTGTCCTTTGTAATTACATAGCCAGTTCTTAGGCAGTATGTGGCACGTTGGCGACGTACAGTAAATATTTAGTGAGCAAATATATTAATAAAAAAGATTTTTTAATAGAAATTGAAATATAATTGAAATTATAATTACACTTAAAACTTAATATTTATAAGTTCTCTCAATTCTCCATTTTTTCCTGAGCTTGAGCTAATTTATTTCACATTGTTAATTCATCTTTGAAACTGTTTATTAAAGATTAACAAATTTTAGTTTTTCAGAAAATATAAATAAAACATTTTCAATAATTATTGAGCTCTATTCTTTCTTCTGACACTAAATATTGTAGAAAAAGCTCTTGACTTTGAATTCCTATTTCTGGGTTTAGATTTCTAATTCACCACTCATGTCATCCTGTGCAAATCATTCAACATTTCTGAACCTTTAAATCCATACAAAATAACCTATAATATTACTGTTGTTAGGATTAAATGAGATAATGGGTGAGATGATATATATAAGTGTGTGTGTGTGTGTGTGTGTGTGTGTGTGTGTATCAATTCTTCTCTTCCTTCCCTTCTGAATTTTGAGAGAATTGACTGACTTACAGGCAAGAACTTGCCTTGTAATATTCTGAACAGGAATATGTTTATTTTTATTTGAAAGCTGCTGTATTTCTCTTATTTCTTTGAGGATGTGTCAGAATTATATCCTCTCCTCAGTGTATCTCCATTGATCAAATTTCTATTTCTATTCTTTTTAAATTCAAATGCCTATTTATTTGCTGAAAATAGATTTTTCTAGTGGAAAATAGTGTTTTAGGTTAATGTTCCTGTGGACATATATTTAAATAGTTTTCTAGAAGTAAAAAGCCAAAGTTTTGAAAACCATATGTTATATTGTCTTTCCTTGTCACTACCTGTTTGTCCTTCAGTGCCCAACTGGAGCACGTCATGTAACACAAAGAAACCCTCATCCACCTGGCCAAGAGTCCCCTTGTTTCCCGAACTCCTCAATTTTTCCCATTCATTTTCAGCCATGTATGGTGATATTTTTATTTAATTAACACATATATATTAAAGACCAAGAATGAGTCAGGCTGGGAACCAAAAAACAGAGGAGACACAAGTGTAACCATTCTATAATGTGATACTTACAATGAAGCTACCTTTATTTTAGTTCTTCTTTATAATTAACCTCCTTATCTTTACTACAGAGGACTGTGTGAAACTTTGTTATATACAATTTTCCTTTTATATTTTACAATTGAAAGAAAACCCACAACAAAATTTTAAATGTTATAAACAATAGTACTTATGATTAAATTTCTTTCTGAATCAGATTTGTTTGCAGTCTAGCAGTTGTATAGAACTGAGACCAAATTATCAGTCTTAGAACTTAGTCTTACCAAGGTCAAAAGTAAAATGCCCAAAAACACATCAGATGATTATCAACCTTATACTGTTCTTTTCAGATGCTATTAATTATTCTGTTACTTATCCTCTCTGTTCATGAGAATGAGAATATCACATTGAAAATGAGAATCAGAATGAGTTCTCAGATTCAAAATCGAAACCACTGTTATACCGCGTGCGTTGCATTCTAGCAGTCTTTCATTTGCCTTAACAGACTTTGAGAATCATTTAAAATTCTATATATTAGAAGTCAGCCCCCTCCCCGTTCCAGCCTGAATCTCAATATAATACATTTTAAAGTCAAATGCAACAGATTAATGTACCTTGCATCCCTTGTTCAAAAGAAGATTCTCTACTGTATGATTATTCATTTATACTTGTGCTTTTTGTAAGCACAGAATACATCTCTTTTTCATGTTCATCCCTCCCAAAGTCATAATGAACATAGAATAACCATTAGTAGCTATCGATGATGAAGGATCCATTAGTTCCTTGGTCATGCTTGTCTGATGTAGTTAATTTAAAATGCGTAACTATGTAAATAATGCACTGTCTTCATTCAATGTAGCTTTTTAAAACTCCTTTAAAAAATATACTAGCTTACCTCATTACACTCCCGGTCTGTTTCTGTGCTAATAGTAGAAAGTTAAGTGGTCACTAAATCTTCCTTTTGTGCAAGTTGCCATGTAACTCTCCTTATTTTCATTAATAATTAAAAATGGTAATATCACCATTAAATGATGCAATTCAGATAAGCAGATAAAGGCACTAGGGATATTAGAAACAAAATTGGAATTTACATGAAGGAACACAACGCAACAAGGGCTGTACATTTTCTCTGGAACTTGTTTCATGATAAAAGAAATGTGTTCAAGTAACATCATCTTAGGCAAAGTCCAACTGAAAATTTATTGAAATTAACTATCTTGCAGAGGAGTAAATGGAAATCAGACTAACAAATTTATGGATTATTTAAACACAGATCTTAATACTTGGTCACCAGCTTTTAAGTGAAATTGATATATTTAATTGCAATCCTTCTAGATTATTAGAAGACACTGATTATTGATTTGCTCAAGGAGAAGATTTGCAGACAAATCTACAATATTTGTAATATTTGTATCAATATTAGGGGAGGAGAGAAATAGACAATAATTTTCTTTTCTTCACAAAGTTAGAGATGAATAGTCACTGATGAGCTACTTTTAATGCAAAAGGTCTTGTTTTCTAGGCATACACTAATCTTTTAAGAAAGTTACATGTAGGTACATCACTGATATCATAATAACATTTTCCTTTTTAATAGACTTGCAAAGACCTGTCGGTGCTTCTGAAATTCACATTCCTCCAAAATGATAAAAAGAAAGCATTAATTTTTGCCTTATTTAAATATATAATTATTACTAAAATTTTGATTGTTACAGGCAAAATAGATCCCAAACCTATAATTAACAAAGTAATTACATATGTGTGTGTGTGAATTATTATAGTGCACTAGCATCACCCTCTGTAGAATTTGACATTCCTACAACAGTTGTCACCCTATTACAACAGGCCGTTGTGAAACAGTAACAGAAATATTTCACAAGTGGAAACTAACTGTGGCATAGGGGAATTCTTCAGATGGCCGTCAAAGTGGTGTCCAGGAGAATCTTCCTGGGCATTATCATCTGCCACAAGTAATTAAACCTTTCTCTTCCAGCGGTCACCGGGAGAGAAACGGTCGAAACCAGAACACTTTCATGGCCGATCTGTCCCAGGAAAGGGCTGAGCCAGAAATTTAGGGAGATAAGGAAATTCTGCTCCAGGCTCCTGTTTCTTGTCAGCATGTGAAGTGATGCATTCGGTTTTCAGCGGTGCCAAACAGTCAGGAGGAAGGGTGGAATTCTGCCCAGCAGGAGAGGGGTCTGATCCAGGCATCCTTTCAGCTCCTCCAGATAAATCCCCCACAGGGTTGCTCTTGTCATTTACATAGAATAGCTAAACATCTACCATGCCTGCATTCCAATGTAAATATTAAAGTGTATTCCCAAGGAAAACGTAAAATGCCTTTTGGTCCATTTGGTGACTTAAATTATCTGCTCTGTTGCTTCCATCCATTAGTGTGGGTAAGAGAGAATTGACTAAACATCTCTATGCAAGAACAATCGAATTAGGCCTTCCATCTACAAAAGTGACTATCACAATTACTGAAGGTGCATATTGCCCACCATAAGTCTTTCCTGAAAGTAGGTGAAGAATAAATAATAACTCCTTGAGGTATTTAATAGCTGGGAAAAGGGAAATAAAATACCATAATTATTCAGAATTATAAGAGAAAAAAATTTGTGGTCCACCCAAACTCAGAGTGCTATAAGCTTGCTTTATTAAAGTAAACATAAGTTAGAGTTTTGTTGTTGTTTTTTTTTTTTTTTAGATTTCATTTATTTATTTGACACAGAGAGAGGCAGCAAGAGAGGGAACACAAGCAGGGGGAGTGGGAGAGGGAGAAGCAGGCTTCCCGCCAAGCAGGGAGCCTGATGGGGGGCTCGATCCCAGAACGCTGGGATCATGACCTGAGCCGAAGGCAAACACTTAATGACTGAGCCACCCAGGTGCCCCAAGTTAGAGTTTTCTAAACAATAGCCTAGCCACCACACCAGACCTTAGCTCCTAAATATTATGGAAAAGTTTATAAGAAAGTAAGATAGATGTAGTCTACTCCAAAAAATTCTTTACAAAGATAATGCTCTAGAAAACACTCATAGCATATTCTCGAAAGACCGTCCTTTTAGTAGGAGCTATAAAGAGCATTTCCGTGACCAATAAAGGCCTAGCAATCCAATGCGCTATCAACACATATAGTTGTACTTGAAGACCACCCCTCTGGAAAAAAAGAGAGAGATTTGATTAAAATTGAAAATTATCTATAGTTTTTGGTTAGCCTTCTCTCTCTCCCTCTCTGTGGATGTCTCCCTCTTTCTTAAGAATCTAAGATTATTATATTTGACATCGGTGTTAAAAATACAACAAAGACTAAGACATGGAGGTGATTTAAGTATTTCCTTCACATCTACAGATTAATACTTAAAAGACAAGCAAGCTATATATTAAATATGTCATAGGAAAAATCTCCAACGGCCTGACTTTCTCAATCTGATAGCAACTGGTGCTTATATCATTGACCGCACTCTTTGTTTTACAAAAGGTGGAGAATACAAGGTTCATGGAGAGGATTCACTTTGAGTTGTTCAGTGTCACACAGCTAGATGGTAAAAGAGTCCAGCCCAGAACACAAACCTGAGCTCTGCCAATAAAATTATTTTGAGGAACATC
The DNA here is from genome assembly GCF_002007445.2 of Ailuropoda melanoleuca. Classification (NCBI taxonomy): domain Eukaryota; kingdom Metazoa; phylum Chordata; class Mammalia; order Carnivora; family Ursidae; genus Ailuropoda; species Ailuropoda melanoleuca. Next base: position 15,807,350 of record NC_048235.1, on the reverse strand, counting down.
TAAAACACTGGGAAAACAAATGTCTTGATCAAAAACCTACTTATTGGTATTTTGTTGTTTAATAGTTTGTTGGCTATGCACTTTTTTTTTTTTGCTATCTTGAGTCTAATCAAATTGTGCATGTATAATTTACTTTATATATTCTGACTTTCTACCATATTTTTAGTTTGTCAAACTCATACACAATAAAGAACATTCTACTTGCCACTCANCTTTATATATTCTGACTTTCTACCATATTTTTAGTTTGTCAAACTCATACACAATAAAGAACATTCTACTTGCCACTCAACAAACCTCCAAATATTCAGGGCAAAATATCGGTACCAGTGCCCTGGAATGTGACATTTCAGAGGTCTGGGTGCCTTTTGTGCCTGTCTTGTATCCTAGCCGCTAGCCGTATGTGGCTATTTAAATATAAGCTTCAGTTAATTAAAAGTAAATAGTTAAAATTCATTTTTTTAGTGACACAAGCCACATTTGAAGTGCTCCATAGCTTGCAAAAGCTCAATAGCTCCAGTGTGTCTAGTGGTTATCGGATGGGTAGTGTGGATATGGACCATCGCCAGCATCGAAAGTTCTATTGGACACGGACCGCGCGGGTAGAGATGAGTAATAAAGATGGAAACAATACGTTAGGGACAGATCAGAGAGAGGTGAACATTGAGGGAGATGGTTGATAGGCTAGATAGATGGCAGATAAAGAGGGAAGGAAGGAGAGAGGCTGAGAGAACGGGAAGGAGGGAGGGAGGGAAGAACAGGACAAGGGCAACAGAGATAACAAGCTGAGATTCTGAAGTATTTTAGATGCGTTCTGCTGCCAGATAATTGTGTAGGAAGTTGGCTCGACAACACTTTTCTAAGCCTTATAAAAAGCGAATCCAGTCCTCAGTGCACAGTGCAGAGGAGCCATGACTTATTACAGGCACCCCCTTTCACCTCAGTTAATTCAGCCTACCCACCAGGAGCTAGGTGCTTTGAAGCACAGTAAAACAGCGGCTTCAAATTCTTCAGGCGAAAAGGAGACAAAAACAGCAGTAATGATAATTTAGGACATGGAGCCTCTGACATTTATATTAGTGGCATAGGGATACAAAAATGATAAAAATGTCTGTATATCTGTGGTTTAAATCCATATTTATAATGTTTCCTTGAATATTGTATACTGCATTCCCACTGCACCCATCTTTCTGTCATTTCCTCCTTGTTTTAACATCATATTATTATATCATCCATAGAATTAAGTGTAACATCTTACAAGCCATTTACCAGAGCTAATATGCATTTGTTATTAAGTAGCACATATTATCAATGAAGATTATGATCCTTGTCTAATGACTACATGCGGGATTTTTTTTTTATTTCCTAGAAATATATAAAATGAAAATTTTTGAAAAATGAATCTGTTACATAATTCTTTCCCAGAGCTGAATCGTCCTCCAAAGAATAGTCCCAGTGTTGTTTTTTTTTTTTTTTTTTTTTTTTTTTTTTTTTTNTTTTTTTTTTTTTTTTTTTTTTTTTGTCAGCCCAGTTAGAATGGCCCCTATGGTGGGCGGGCTGCCTCTTCCCCCAGGAAAGCTACAGTATCTAGAATGCGAGTTCCATGCCGTCCTGCAATCCTGCGGTAGCCGAGTGGGGCTTTCCCATCATACAACAAAAAAGGAACATGAACTACCTATAATCAAAACACATTAAAAAAAGGCTCTTATTAAATATTCTATTAAATCTATATTTACTTTTTGCTTTGGACTTATGAATTTTTTATTTGCATTCAAAGTATTAAATCATTCTAATGGGAAAGCATCTTACCTTTTCTTCAGGAATGGTGGCACTCACATGAAATTATAGCTGATTTCAGAAAGACAATTGCCATTTAGAATGTCAGTATACTGAAATATTTTCAAAAGTCAACAATACGACCCACAAGGCAAATTACACCGATATTAATGGAGACTATCCAGACCTAAGATCCATTTCTCTTCATGTCAAAGAATGTTCTCAATCCAAGGAAAACTTCCGATTGATCTCTTTCTGTAAGTAGGCAAAATTTATTTTAGTTTCCATCATACAAGTTTTTTTTTATATTGGTTGTATGCTAGATTTTTGTTGTTGTTGTCGTCTTTTTTTTTTTTTTTTTATTGAGAGTGAGTGGTGGGAGGAGGAGCAGAAGGAGAAGGAGAGAGAGAATCTCAGGGAGGCTCCACACTGAGCACGGAGCCTGACATGGGACTCCATCTCACAACCCTGAGATCATAAACTAAGCTGAAATCAAGAGTTGGATGCTTAACCGACTAGCAACACTAGAATTTTTTTTTATCTATTCAGTTAACAAATATTTTGCTCTGCCAACTATATGCTAATTCTGTGGCAGTGAATAAGAAATGATAGTTTCTCATTCTATAGAGCTTAGAGTTTAGTTGTAAACATAAAGATCAAACAGGTACTATATAATATAGTAATATATCCTACTATATATACTATATAATATATATTTATATTTGTATTATATATATTTTTTATTTTTTTTTAATGAGGGAAAATCACCGGCTGCCAGGAGAGTGTATATAACAAGTGGACCTGACCAGGCTGAGAGGTCAATAGGGCCTTCCTGAGCAAGTTGTGTTTAAGCTGAGTAGGTATTTCCATGTGAAAGACTAGGGAAGAGCATTCCAAAGAGAGGGAACAGCATGTGAAAAAGAGAGTGGAGAATATTCTAAGGACTGAAAAGGCATGTGCCTAGAATGAAAGAGAACGTGTGCACTCTGAGGTTGGAGAGGGGGCTGAGGCTGGCAACGGAAACTGAGGAGGTGGTGGATCTGGGGAGGACGGAGAGAAGCCTGCTGTGCTGCCATGGAGCGTGGGGCACGTACTTCTGAGAGGCTCGGGGAGACGGGGCCTCAGAGACGCCGTGTGGAAGATGGCGTGTGCCTGTGGCAGCTATAGTTGTGGTGGAGATGGACGACCGTGGTGAGCCAGAATGAAATGGGACGGTAGTAAATGGGAGGTGGAGAAGAGGCGATGAAAACTGTAATTAATGTTTTTGAAAACTTTGGTTTTGAAAAGGAGGGAAAAAACCACAGTTGTAGGGAGTAGTTTTGTTTTTATTTTTAAAAATGGCAGATACTAAGCTTGATTTAAATGTTGATGGAAAGGGTCCAGTAGAGAGGGGGAAGAAATAGAGATAGAAAAACAAAAGAGGATAATTACCATCATAAGGAAATACAGAGAGAATGGCATTTAAAATAGTTATGTTTCTTTAAAATATTACACGTCAATCTGGCAAAATATTCTACTCCATGCTAGCTCATGGAACGTCTGTAGTTCTCTCTCTTCTAATATTAATTAATTTAAGTTTAATATTTAATCATTTGGCATTGAATTGTTAACTATGCTTTGTCCTGAAACTACTTGTAACACTTACTAGTAGTCTCTTATATTAACTTAGCTTTCCCCTATTACAAATAAATTTCTAGATCATGTCAGCTCATATGACTAATAAAATTTTGATTTAATTGGCAACTTTCAATAGTAGGTATCTTTTTTTTAGAAAAAGATTTTTATTTATTTATTCAACAGAGATAGAGACAGCCAGTGAGAGAGGGAACACAAGCAGGGGGAGTGGGAGAGGAAGAAGCAGGCTCCCAGCGGAGGAGCCTGATGTGGGGCTTGATCCCATAACGCCGGGATCACACCTGAGCCGAAGGCAGACGCTTAACCGCTGTGCCACCCAGGCGCCCCTCAATAGTAGGTATCTATTCTCAGGTGGATCCTTGTTCTTGGGACTGAAGGANACCTGAGCCGAAGGCAGACGCTTAACCACTGTGCCACCCAGGCGCCCCTCAATAGTAGGTATCTATTCTCAGGTGGATCCTTGTTCTTGGGACTGAAGGAACTTATGCTGTACATTAGAGTATATCTCTTGATCCTCTGAATAGGGAGGGAAAATAAAGAATAGAGGCGGAGAAAGGGAAGATGGCAGCTCCATCCAGTCACCAGGTGTGGCTACTGGGACCAAAGAGAGTGCAGAGAGGGAGCCAGGAGCAATTAAAGCCAAGGGCTCCTCTGGGCACTGAGCTAAGGCAAACCAAAGAAACGGTGTCAAAGAGCTCTGAGTGACAGTCCCAGAGAGAGCTCAGAAAAGAGCTTTTCTGATCCATGAAAAGCAAAGATGGTATCTGATCATTTTGAGGAAGGTCATGCTAATCTTCCAGAAACACGAAGAAGTCACAGGATCTGAATAGATAATCAGAGTCCTGTGTACCCTTGACATCAGAACATCAGAGGAAATTCACCTTTGAATCTGAAATATTAAAGCAAAAAAAAATCAATTAAATTCTTATGTAACAGCAATCAATATCTAGAATGTATAAATTAAAAATATTTCATTGGCAGAAGCAGGAGAAGGAGGAAGAGGAAGGATGGGGGAGGGAACAGGAGAAAAACTTAATTTCACTCTTACTCTTTATGATGACTCGAGCCCTGCCTCTCGATTCATGAATCCATGGAACCTGTAGGATCTTATTTGGAATTGACATTCTCTATTGTAACTTTGCTTCAGTTTATTTTAAAACTTTGTTTTTGTTTCACTGGAAAGGAAAGATGATGTTCAGCTTTAAACATATAAAGTATACAAGTTGCTTTGTTGAAATAATACTAAATGTGTACGCACACAGAGAGAGAATTTATCACAAACCTTTATTGAGATATATTAAAGAAGACTCGAATATATGGTAAGCTAAAACATACCTTGGATAGGAAAATTCTGGTGAATGTTTTGGAAATAAAAGCTGAATTTATACAGATCCTGTGACCCAGCAGTTCTGTTTCTGGATATGCGGGTCAGGGAAACTCTGATACACAAACAGAAAGGGAAGGCATCATTATCAGCACCGTTACTATCATCACAGCTAACGTTTACCGAGTACCGTGCAGTTACAGCGTTGACCGTGAGCTGTATTGAGTGGTAGCTCACATGAGTTTGTACCATATGAAAATGCTGATATTTGACTCTCCTTGGCCTACAGAAATCACAATTACATATGCTTCAAGCTAATACTCATCTCGAAGTAGATTTCTCTCCATTTTAAAATGGGAAACTGAGGCATGGAGAGATTAAATAACTTTGCCAAGGTTGCGTAGCTATTAAATGGACTGCCATGTGTTGAACTCATGCAGCCTGGCAGTGGAGTCCACTGCTATGTTATACTGCCTCTCAACTTGAAAAGAATATTCAAACTAAGGATGTACTTACTGTATGGTGACTAACATAACATAATAAAAAATTATAAATAACAAAAAAAAAAAGAAAAGAATATTCAGGGCAATGTATCTCTGGATAGCAAAAAAGCTGAAAACAAAACCAATGTCCATTAAGGGGAATAGATAAACAGCAGGCACATTTGTAGACTAGCGTGCTACAAAATAGCAAACTTGAATAAGCTAGAGTTACTCCTATCCAATTGAGTGACAAAAAGAGAAGTTCCAGGAAAATATATAAAGTATGATTATTTGTGTGAAGGTGAGAAACATATAAAACTGCTATACATTGTTAAGGGACAAAGATGTATATGACATGTGATTAAAGATATTTATGGGAGTGAGAAACACCAAATTACGATGGTGGTTAACACGTGGAGGAAGGAGAGGAGGAGATATCAGCTGTGTTGTGAGTTTTTAGTTTTAGTGAGGTGGTGGGTACATGCTTGCAGTCTCATTCTTAAGGCAATTCTGCAGTCAAAGGAAGACTCACAATAAGCAATGCTAGGCAAACGATTTGAGGGATAAAAAGAGAAGAGCACTTTCGAAAGCATCATAAAAAAAGACAACATTAAAAATTTCCAAGATGTGAACAGGAACTGTGATATGATCCCATTTATGTAAATTTAATCTACATTTGCATATATGTTCAAAAGAGGGACATGAAATAGGAATGCCGAGATCTTAACAATGGTTGTCTCAGTGTGATAAGATCTCAGAGTCATTTATACATGCGCAATTTTCAAATGTTTCACAGTGTACTTGCACACAGACAAATACACAGCATTGCAGACAAATGATAAAAAACAAGGTCTTGTCCACACGTACCTTCCCTTCTGGCTACAGGCGAATGCAGTTTCTGCTCTCATTTAGGGTGATTAGTAATCAGTATCTCCCACCAAGTTCACGCGTCAGGTTCGAAGTCCAGGTCTGGCAGGTCAGTCTAATTAATTATTTAATTAGGCCCCGCGGAATGGTTGGGCTGGAACCCTGTCTTCTTCCAGGATATGCTTATATCTTTGACACGGTGGAAGCCATTGATTTTAACTAGAATGGTTGGGGGAGGGAGAAGCAGCTTTGGTAATTGGGAGAAAGAAAGAATTTTAGATTCCAAGTTGGGAATATATTTTAGGAGGATGAATAAATAGCATGGGAAACAGGTTATTAAGAAGACAGCATGAGAGGGGAGACTTGAAGTTCTATGTGGGGAGGGACAATTTAGGACAACAGGAGGCCCTCTCCCTCCCTCATGGACAGGGGTCTGTTCCGCACACGCCCCGTGAAGTGTGAGTGAGCCTTGAGTCACCCCAGAGAGCACCAGAACTTGGCAATGCTCTTTTTCATGAAGAATTGAGGTGAGCATAGAAGCCAAACTACCTCATCGCCTAGATAGTGACGTAGAGAGCTTGTCAGGGAGGAAGCCGCTGTCCCTGCCTCTGCCGGGAATCTGGGGATCCGTTGTGCCACAAGGCTGGGATTTCATCCGCATCTGGAGTCAGCGTCTTGCAGGGTCAGTGACCTTCTCCAGAAGGGCAGATGACAGGTAAAGCTGCCCAGATGGCTTCCCGGGGAGCCAGAGCAGAAGTGCAAGTAAAGTGTCTGGGAGGCTTGGGGTCTTCTGCTGACAGCCCAGGTTGTAAGCAATTGCTTCGAGTACTCCTAAAAATTCCTGGAAGACTTGAGGAAGCTAATTTTTGATAACGGAAAGATGGATGTTCGTTACTAGTGAATACATCTCGTTGTGTGAGACCACGGTTACCAGGAGAAATATGGGTTACACGTACTCTGTGGAATTCGTAACTGTGCATGGTATACTAAAGCACGGCAGCAGTGCCCTTCAGTGTTGTGAAGGGTGACTTTTTACAAAGTTAGTAGAAATGTCTCATTTGGTTTATTTTATTTATTTATTTATTTATTTATTTATTTATTTATTTTTGTGATCACAGAGTGAGAGAGAAAGAGCAATAGAGTGTGAGGGAAGAAAGCCAGAGAGAGAGGCGGAGGAAAGAGGGCAGACGAAAGAACTTGAGTTAGACCCCGGAGCAGAGAGGATGGGGACGAGGCACGGAGACCGCTGATCACTCTTCCATCTGTTTTTATAGAAGTAAACAGTCGTTCCGAGTGAAGACACAGGCCTGAAACTTGAAAGCTGAAAAGGGCTTTAGATTTCATAAATTCCAAAAAGCTTGTTATACTGATGAGGAGACACATCTAAAGTCTTCCTCAGAAGAAGGGTATCCGAGTGAACAGATACCCGTCGAATGTCATGTGTTAACGGAAGGCTTAATATATGTATTGTTAGCATTTTCTGAATTGAGTTTCCAGCAAATTAGTGGCAAATAAATCATCCATAATTACCCACGTTGGATTAAAGGAGAATGTTTTCCTACTTAAAAGGTAGGCTGGGGTCAGTTTTTTGGCAGCATTATTGATGTTTATGCACACAGACACCTGGTGGCCTGAAATTCCCATTTCCACGTCCATTCCTTTAATGTTTTCACAGGTTTGTACATGTTGAACAGACATGTCTGCTCCCTGCTAAATCCATTAGAAACCGATACAAGGGCGAGAAGAAAGGAAGCATCGGAGCAGGTAAGGTATTAGAATTTAAAACAGCGCACAATAACGGACCAGACTGTGGCAAACAGGGGTGACGAGAATTCTTATCCTCGGAATGGAGAAACGTAGGCACCAAAGTTAAATCGGCTGCACAGCCTCCCGGTTAGCAGGGTGCCCCGCAGGTGGGTGTGCAATACCGTCGCGTGGGAGCCCCGTTCGCGGTCCTCTGGGTGCTGCGGAGGCCGACCGAGTTGTCCTGTGTTAGCCGTCAGTGGTGCTTCCGTAACTGACAAGCTCTTATTCATATCTTTTGCCAATTGTGATGTAATTTGTCATTTTTAAATTTATTTGTAAGAATTCTTTATACACTCTTCCTACAAAACCTTTGCATTTGTTTTGCAAATGCATTCTTCCTACTTGTCCACTTGCTTTTTTATTATTATTCGTTTTAAGATTTTATTTTATTTGAGAGCGAGAGCATGTGTGTGGGGGGAGGGGCAGAGGGAGAGAGAGAATCTCCAGCAGACTCCCCGCTGAGCCCAGAGCCCCATGTGGGGCTCCATCCCAAGACAGTGGGATCACCACCTGAGCCGAAACCAGGAGTCAGAAGCTCAATGGACTGCGCCTGCCAGGCACCCCTTGTCCACTCACTTTTTAACGAGTTCTTTTGATGGCCAGAAGTCCTTTATTTTCATGTAGTGAAATTATCGATCTTCCTTTTATGGGTAGTTCTTTTCGTGCCCTTTTTTTTAAAAAGCTCTCTCTTGGGGCGCCTGGGTGGCACAGCGGTTAAGTGTCTGCCTTCGGCTCAGGGCGTGATCCCAGCGTTATGGGNCTTTTTTTTAAAAAGCTCTCTCTTGGGGCGCCTGGGTGGCACAGCGGTTAAGCGTCTGCCTTCGGCTCAGGGCGTGATCCCGGCGTTATGGGATCGAGCCCCACATCAGGCTCTTCGCTATGAGCCTGCTTCTTCCTCTCCCACTCCCCCTGCTTGTGTCCCCTCTCTCGCTGGCTGTTTCTATCTCTGTTGAATAAATAAAATCTTTAAAAAAAAAAAAAAAGCTCTCTCTTAAGGTCATTAAAATATTCCTTATGTGATCTTTTAAAAGTTTGCCATTTTGCCTGAAATATTTAATTCTGTTATTTACCTTAAAGTCATACATGTAGAGGATGTGAAGTTGAAATGCAATTTTCATTATTTTGTATCTAAAACTAACACGCTCGTGCCATTTATAGACAGTTCCTCCTTTCACCCTTGAGCTTCAAGCCCCATTTCATGAAGTATCGAATTTCTCTGTGTGAGTTTGTATCTGGAGTTTCTATTCTGTTTCCTTGGCCCGTTTGTCTATCTCCAGATAAATCTCGTGCAATCTTAATTACCTGTGTGTTACAGTATGTTTTGATATATCTGATAATAAGCCCCGATTTGCTTGGCCCTTTACTATTCAGATCTTAGAATCAGCTTGTCAAATTATGTGAAAAAATATTTTGGGCTTTTTATTGGCATTGTACGGAATCTGTAGATAAATTTGGGGAGAACGGATATTTTTATGATTTCAGGTTTTCAAAGTCTACTTGTAGTTTCCGATGGGAAAGACATTATTTTCTTAGGCCAATAAGAATAATTTTTTAAAATTATTGACAGTAGTTTATAGCTGAAACAGAACTCAGTAAACCTGAATTTAAGGGGTGCCTGGGTGGCTCAGTGGGTTAAGCATTTGCCTTTGGCTCAGGTCATGATCTCAGGTCCTGGGATCGAGTCCCGCATCAGGCTCCCTGCTCAGTAAGGAGTCTGCTTCTCCCTTTCCCTCTGCCCCTCCCTCTGCTTATGTGTGGTCACATTCTCTCTTTCTCTCTGAAATAAATAAATAAAATCTTAAAAAAAAAACCCTGAATTTAAAACAGGATTAGTATTTATACAAATCTGAAGCGCTACTCCAATACTAGAAGTTTACAAAAACTGAGAAACATTTCTGTAGAGCACTTGTTACCTGAGACACTTGTTCTTTGTAAAATTCACTGAGTTATAAGAAGAGAAAATCAGTTTTTGTAATTTTAAAGAGCTTAATTCATCTTCTTTGAGTTCACGGATATTAAAATAATGTAAAAAGTATTTCTATAGCCTGCCAGAAGTTTAAGCTCTTTTGAATTTTAGTTATAATTCCTATATGGAATTACTTTTTTTTAATGCCACATTTTTCCCACAAATAATTGCTTTTTGAATAAGTCTCCTCAAATATTCTCTTATTTATGCATTTCTGATTTTTATGCTTTCCCTTTCACGGTGAGATTAACAAGCAACTGAGCTTAAAAGGGTCAAAACTTGGGAAGCCTTTTTTTTTTTATGTGGGGCTCAAAATTCACTTATAGGCTCAAAACTGACCCAAAGTTTTTATTTTTATGATTCATATGTTTACATAAATGAAACTTCCTGTTCCATCNTTCATATGTTTACATAAATGAAACTTCCTGTTCCATCCCACAGATAGAAAGCAGTCCTTCCAGCTGGGGGGCTGTGGTTGGCTGACCTCGGAGTATGTCGGCTAGACGTCCTATTCAGCAAGGATGGTAAGTAGACACAGGGGTGTGGGCAGTGTGGCTGAGTTGGCTGCGCTGAAGGGGTCCCAGCTCAGGTGGATGTAGGGAAGGGCAATGCAATTGGGAAGAGAGTTGGACCTTCCCTCACACCATGGACCAAGACCCAAACTCTCTTACACATCAGAAGGGCAGGAAATAGAAGTCAGCCCACAGCACGAGTGCTCAGGAATGGAAAGAGAGAGGATGGGAGGACGTTAAGCTTGTCTTGAGGGGAAAGTTCCCACTCCTGTTACCAAAATGGATCCTTGGTGGGGAAGAGAAAATAAGAAGAGAGAGTGAGGACAGGGTAGAAGTTCTCAGCCTCAAAACGACCTGCTTAGAACCCTGTGTCTAGATCAGACTAAGTCTTTCTTCCTTGTGCACACCTGAAATTGACCGCCAAGTCTGCCCCAAGAGGGCGTGGTAGCATTTGCTAGTTTGTATCGGCTACTTGTGCAGCACACGTGACTTTCAGTTTGTACTGTAATCAGTGCGATGTGTCTTATCTTCTCCAGTACATTGAATGTTCTCCAAGGACATGGCTCATGCCTCATACATGGGTTTCTTCCCCTGCGATAAAACACTGCAGTATCTTGTGAAGAATCATGGTCAAAAGTCATACTGGTCTCCGGGGCCCCCCTGCACAGAAGTCCATGTGCAGGTCTGTGGACTACCACATCCTAAGGGAAGTGAGATTATGGCAAACAAAAATAGGGTTCAAAATAATATCACCATCCTGAAAGGGA
>NC_048235.1:15628698-15796115 GCF_002007445.2 Ailuropoda melanoleuca | reverse complement strand
GGGGAGCTTTTCTGCACCTGTAAAGGTCCAGCCAATGAGAAGCCACTACACTTGGCATCCAGCTTATTCTTGTTTTGTTTACAGCAGCCCCTTCCAGCCCCTTCCCTCCAACCTTCCTCTATAAAAGAGTGTTCCTCTCCTTTATTCTCTGGACTAGCCTATGGTTTTCCTGTAGCTTGCATAGCCCAAATTGCAGTTCTCCACTATTCCTTAATAAACCCATTTTGCTGGTATAATAACTGGCAGTTTTATTAATGTCGACAAGAGTGAATGAGATGTGAGGAGAGAATCATAGCTGGAGAGGAAGGTAGGATCTTTCACAATGAATCAAAGCAATTCAGACTCAATATTCCCAAAATAAACCTCACCACTTGCTCCCCCACCTTATCCTACTAGGGGCTTGAAACGATTTTCTTTCTTGAATCTCTTCTCTCTCTCTGCCGCCACCCCCCACCCTACCCCCACCAGTATCTACCCAGGCTGTGCCTAGAATCTGCACTTACCTCTTTGATTTTTTTTCCCCACGTACAACGACTCTTCTATTTCTCTATGTTCCAACTCTTGCCATAAAATCTGAGTCAGAGACTCTCATCGGTCTTGCCACTGTTTGGATGATTGTCACACCTTCTGATCAACAAGTTCCTCCTCCCTTCTAGTCCATCTTCCACACGATGGACACACTACTACTGCCTGGAAAGATACGTATCCTGTCCCGGCCTCCTTTAAAACTTCTGTCTGCTTCCTGTTGCCAGGAAGGTAAAGGTCAACCTGCTCAACAGGCAGTGGGAGATCTTTCATAATCTAATCCCATGGTAGGTTTTCCATGGTTGTCCTTGCCCTTTGCTCATTGGAGTGAAACTCTGGCGGTGCTAACCTCTCTTAGTTCCCAAAGACACAGGTCCTTTCTTCTGTTTCTCTGTTTCTTTTGCTAGAATTTTCTCTTCTTTCTCATTCCACCCCACCCTCTTCTATGCCTCATAAATGTCCATGTAGCCTTCAGGGTCCAACTCAAATACCATCTTCTATCCAAAGCTTTTTCCAACTTTTTTTTAAGCAGAAGTTTGTCTCACCTTCCTTCTGTCCCAATGCACTTTTAAAAATGCCTCCATTCCACCACTTACAGTGTAAGCCCTCCTGGGTAAGTGACTATCTTACTTTTAATTGCCAAACCTTTCAGGGCAGTGGCCAAGCTTTATTTGTCTGTATAGTGAAAAAACTTACCAAATTCTAGTACATAATTAGCACTCATTATGTATTTGTTGATTAAGATGAAGGCTTGCCATAAATTTCACCCTTGAGAGTTCTCTGTATTTATTTTCTACTTTTCATTAGAAAACATGTATTCACTTTAATTTTTATTTTATATGAATTCTGATTCCCTTCAGTCTTATTTATTTTTTGTTTCTCAAACTTAAGAATTTGAAGGGTCCCGAGATAATCTTAAGGGTTCTGGTGATCCCATTTGGAGAAATATAACATTTTATTTTATTTTATTATTTTTTAAAAGATTTTATTTATTTATTTGATAGAGATAGAGACAGCCAGTGAGAGAGGGAACACAAGCAGGGGGAGTGGGAGAGGAAGAAGCAGGCTCATATCGGAAGAGCCTGATGTGGGGCTCGATCCCATAACGCTGGGATCACGCCCTGAGCCAAAGGCAGACGCTTAACCGCTCTGCCACCCAGGTGCCCCAGAAATATAACATTTTAAATGAATTTTGCTATTTTTGGTGATTACTTAGTAATACAGAGGTAGCATACAGCAATACTTATTGTGGGTACTGAAATTTTACAGCAATGCCCAAGCATAAAGTGGTCATCCAGATGGTTGAGAAAATGCTTGTATGAATTTTCAAACTTTTATCAAAACTGAAACACAAAATAGAAGAGTCATGCAGAGAATTCCCTAGACCTCTAACAGATCCCCTGATGCCATTTTGAGAACCACTGGTGTGTGGATAATTCACTTCCTTTGTGCATTGTCAGTTAATTATCCAGAGAACCCATCAAGGGCCACAAAAAAAAAAAAAAAAATACTGTGGCTGTTTGCCCGTAAAGGGATCTTGCACCAGCCTCACAGTCATACCTCACCAGAGAAGAAAAAGAGTTTGACCATGGGATGGAGCTAAGACTAGAAGGGAAGGAGGATTGAGAGGAGATGAGCATGAGTGAGAGAAGAGAAGCCATAACAGCAAAGCAAAGAAGCGAACTGGCTTGGACAGAGGCTAAGCACACGCCCATCTTCACAGATTCACTGGGGGCATAATGCACCGAGGATCTTAAAGTCTGCCTTGAACAACCTGCCATGGCATTTCTGCAATTAGAAATTTCGATGGTTAATGTAAGAGTCTATTTCTTGCTTTGGGTAAGAAAACGGTCTCCAGAAATTCTTTGAGAAAATATCCTTGTATTACAGGAAGAAACCAACCAAACAAAACTCAAAAGTATTCTGTTTAATTTTCTACGGTGATTTGTTAGTATAGACTGATTTCTTTTCAGCCACCTGTGATCTTCAGAGGGATGAGTAATTGAGGCTGTGACCCGTAACAACAGCTACAACAAATATAACAACACACGCTGTTTGTTAGAAGCTGAAGTGAAATAGGGGGTGTCCTCCATATTTCACATATATGAAATCATTTAGGCCAGAAAATCACCTTATGAATTAGGTGCTATTGTAACTATCATTTTAGAGATGGGGAAACTGCCAACATTACATCTATTGATTTTGCATTATGTTCATCTAGTCTTCTTTCCCAGAAAACCTCAGTTGTGAACAGGGCTAAAGGTAAGGACAAGATGACACAGAAGAGACACATCTGTACAGCCAGAAGTGAATTTTGAGCAAATACCTAATGGAATATGAGTATTTTTAATCAATTTGACCAAAATAAATATTCATTCAGTGTAAATGTAAAACTTACAGGCATGGAGCTGGGAGCTGAGAATAGATAGATATCATATAAATAAAAATTCAGAAATATATGTGAAAACACCTTATATATGGAAAGCAATCTATCTTCAAGGAGCAATATTTTATGTATAAAACTTTCAAGACTATGCTATTCCCCAGGCTTTTAGTGTATTCTTTCTAGCCCCATCAAAGAATTTACCAAGCAAAGGCATTTTTACTTCAAAATAGGTTCTTTCTACTCGTTGTGTCTGAAGATCAAAATAGGTATTGCCTGCCCTTTGATAGAATTGACCAAAGAATATTGCACTGTGTTTATTTATTTTACAGATTTTATTTATTTGAGAGAGAGAGAGCACGCGAGCGAGCATGTGAGCCTGGGTGTGCAGGGGCTGGGGGTGGGGCGGAGAAGAAGAGAGGGAGGAAGGGAAATAGGGAGAGACTCTCCAGGGACTCCACACTGAGCTAGAAGCCTGACATGGGGCCCGGTCCATGACCCTGAGATCATGACCTGAGCCGAATCCGAAAGTTGGCCCCTTAATCGACTGAGCCACCCAGATGCCCTTGAACCGTATTTAGATAAGACTTTAGTTTGTATACTCAGAAATTTTTGTTGAGCCTCTTCTCTCTGCAGGGAACTGATAGGTGCCATTTAAGACAGCAGTGAACAGGATAGAAATGGTTCTGAGTCTCGTGGACTCTACTGCTGAACGTGGGCTTTGGTGGGCGACAGCTAAGTGAAAAAACACCTGCTGTAAATCAACAAAGTTATTTATTCAAATTGCCGGCACTAAGGTGGCATACCTCCAGTGATTTATTGTGCAGGAATCCCCCTTGCTGTGCATGTTCCTGCAAAGTCTCATTAAGATCTTTAAACTAAAAATATCTGATCCAGCTAAATTTTGGAAAAGGAAACTATTATTTGCGGAATTCATGTTCAGCGGCTGAGTGCCTCAGGAAGTTAGTAATGCCCTATGGAGCTTTATGCCTCTGGTCCTCTCATTTGGAACCAGCAGAGGCTGGAACCCTTCTTAGTTATTAACATCTAATGGCTGTTTTGTGACTTCTCAAGTGCGTTGGACTCCTCCTTCCAAGTCCCAGGGAATGGAAAGATACTTATTTGAATTTAATTAACTCAGAGGACATGCAGCCTAAAGGATAGCGGTTGAATACACTGAGTAGTGAATGTTCCTACATCGTTCCTAAAACTTTATGACGGATTTGTTGGACTCCTAATTGCCAGGAGTTTGTGGAATAGAAACGCCGCCTAGAAGTAAAGCCCAGGGTAGGAAGTGACTGTCACCACTGCCCTCACTTGGTGCCGCATTATGTTCTCACCTCCGGCTGCATGCGCAGAAAGCCTCCTTGTGGGGCACGAAAGAGCTCTGCCAAACACAGGTGAATGGCGACCAATGAGACTTCCAGTCTTGGCTTTACTTTGGTGGAAACTCTCAGTATACCTTTCTCTCCTAAATGTGTATGCGCAAATGTCACTCTGTTAACCTAAAAAAAACTTCCATTTTGGGAGGAGTCTTAAAACTCCCTCTCTGCCCCCCAAATTCATAGTTAGACTGCAGAGTTGCTACAGGTAGACACAATGTGATTTTGGAGATTCTGTGAAAACCTGTAAAAGTAATTCATCTTCATATTCATTCATTCTCAAATATTCTTAAGTATTTATTGCCGACCCGCTGCGTATCAGATACCGTGTTAGGTATTGTAGACCTAACACAGAGCAAGAAAGATAGAATTACGGCTCTTAGGGGGTTTACAAACTCAGACATATATTTATTTACTCACTTATTTAACTAGTATGTATCGTGTGCTAGGTGTTGTTTAAGGGATCATGGAAAATCCCAAAGTAAAGAGGAAATCATTCTAAGGAAGAAGGGCAGGTTCCGTGGACTAGGAGAAGAGCAGTGGGATCAGAAAGGGGGGGATGAGTCTTGGGGGAGAGTTTGGAGGTAGAATCCAGACTGTATGAATCCTGGGAAGCAGACGAAGGGTAGGTGTTGACGTGAGGGAGGAATTAAAATTACTTCACAGTTTCTCCAAAGGGTTTGGGAGGCTTGTTGGTGCTGCTAAACCAAGTTAGAAGAGGGAGGACCGGAAGCAGGTGGAGGGCAGGTGTCAGGCAGAGAAAGAATAACAATAGTGGGAGAGTAAGGAAGACATCGAGCGTGTTTGAATTTGAGACGATGCACCCACCCTGTCCTTTACGTTCCGCAAGAGACTGTGGGCTGCTCTCATCTCAAGAGAGAACGGAACTGTTTCACCAGATACGCGCGTTACATATTATTTGCTTTTATTCCAGATCTTGCTCCCCAAGGATATTTGGTAGCTTAAAAAGCCACCACAGAACAAAGTGGGATAAAATGGAAATGGGGACGTCAGGGCTGTGCTGAATATTTCTATAGCATCTATCTTCCTCACAAAATAAAAATCATTAGTTTCTGCTGTTCCTGTACGCAGAGCTTCTTGGATCCATTCTATCCAAAGTTTGGTTGTTTGACTTTTCCTTCAGTTCTGTGAGATAATCTAGACCTTTTTCAATTTTTTGTCCCTTTCAGTCAGCCAGAGAGGGTTTTTCTGGCCTTGAACCCAAGGACCCCTAACCTGATGTTTTAAAAAGTTCCTAGAAGCAAGGTCTTGCAAATCGCAGAATCCCAACGGCATCACCAGCTGAGATGGAGTGACATGAGGCACAGTGAGAACCGTCTCCTGGACCGACGGCTGGAACTCCTGTGACAGAGCAGAGTGCTTGGCTAATCTCCATGTCTTGTGCCTTGGCAATCGGTCCACATACTTCTGGGCTGGAGACTAGTGATTTGGTAGAAAAATAGCAGAGTCTGGCATGTGTTGACTAATTTCCAAAGATTCTATTAAAGGAGACAACCTTTACTTCAGCTACAACGTGATCGTGTAAAAGCAAAAAGAAAAAGTAAAAATATTTTATGTTTTGTTTTATTTTGTCTATTCATGAGCCCTTTACTGGCCTGTGGCTAGAAATTTGTGATAGCTAAGGGATTGGAGTCTTGGAAGGTGCAAAACTAGGCTTGGTGAGCTGAGCTACGTCAGTGCCCAAAAAGGAGTAAGATAAGAAATAGAGTGGAGGATAAGATAAGAAGATAAATATGGCAGGCCCACCCAAGCACCTCCTAGTAAAGGTCTTCATCCGTAAGAAGCCAAGACTAAAAATCAAGCCTGAGGGCAAAGGACCGGTCACTTTGGACTCCTTGCGTGAGGCTTCTGTTTTAACACTCTGCTGGAGGCCCACATGAGCTCAACACTAGCCAACGTAGAGTAGCCCCAACGGAGAATTCTATTGAGGCCGTCTCAGATGTGCCCGTGGAAGTAAATGGAGAAGATCCTCACAGAAAGAAGAATCGGCAAAGACAGGTTGGTGAACCAGGAGACTCATTCTGCTCGGAGGACTACAGTTCTTATTTGCTGTGGACCTGAGACCATTCTGCTGTTTTCGGTTGGCTTCTTTTCAAAAGAGGAGTAGGAATTTCTTTGTTTTATAATTATGCTTTTTTACTTCCACCACTGTATGTAATGTCTATTGGGGATGGCTAATATGTCATTTAAATATATTTAAATATACCCTTTACTGGGTTGCTCCACCAGTAGAGGTTAATCTGGATTTGACCTAGACACGTTCCCATCGCTCAAAAATCCTGACCTTGGATCTGGAGGCAGAGCTTTCTCTGGAGGACAAGATTTTATGATCTCTTTCCTGGAGAGGAAGTGAGTGGATTGTACAAGAATATTTAATACATGCAGTAAATTTGGTGGATATTCTTTAAATTTATGTTTGAAAGAAGAATCGATGTGCATGTTGGGATGAGATGAGTAGTTAATGTGAGCGTCTGTTGTTTTGCCTACTTTATCAGTCAGTTTAGGCTAAGACTTTCTTTGTGTTCAACCCAGTATTCAGTGGCTTACAACAACAAAAGCTTATTTCTTGCTCACATTTCATGTTCTTATGCCAGGACCCACCTGGATGGAGCTGCTCTGATCTGGAAACCTGCAGTGGGATGAGAGAGGACGGCAGAGCACACCCAGGTTCTTAAAATCTTCACTTAGAAATGACACATACCACTTCCGCTCACGGGGCATTTGCCAAAGCAAGTCACAGGACAATGCTGACAACTTTGGGGTGGGGATGGATAATCTTCTCAAGAGGAAAGGCATTATAAGGAAGGATTCTCAATATTTTTCCTTTTTCTGGTAATAGTCACCCAATCTTCTCTTGAAGAATAATCCCTACCCAAGTCTCAGCCAATGTGGATTTGACAGAGTTGACCCAGGTCCAGAGAAAGCGTGAGAGCTCGGGTTAGCTAACCAGAGCTTTCCATTCTCCTGTCCAAAGCAAATCCAATGAAATTCAGTTCCTGGATGGAAAAATTCTTTTTGTGTTGAAGTTGCTAAGAAGATAGCCTGTCGTCCTGGAGTTACAAGGAGTCATCTAAGTGGAGACAGAATCTAAGAATAAAATCATCATAGAGGCAAGTAAAACTGAGAAAGAGAATAGATAAACTGAGGTCTGATGTCAGTATTTGAGTTCCTGTATATACCCACACCATAGGGAAAGGTCTAAACCCGGAATTTCTAACTAGGTAAGTCTGTCTTTTTTTTCTTAAGCCAGTCGACTTAGGTTTTTGTTTCTTATAACTTTAAGATTCCTTGCTTACAAAGGGGGGAAGTTAGTGCTGAAAATATGTTCCTTATAAATGGTTCTGTATACTTTGTTATGGGAGTGGGGCACAGTTTTGTTTATAAGCTTCCTGGCTCTCAACTCAAAAGAAAAAAAAATCTGAAGGGGCACCTGGGTGGCTCAGTCGGTTAGGTGTCTGCCTTCAGCTCAGGTCATGATCTCAGGGTCCTGGGATTGAGCCCCACACATTGGGCTCCCTGCTCAGCAGGGAGTCTGCTTCTCCCTGTTCCTTTGCCCCTTCTCCCCCTTCCTTTGCCCCTTCTCCCCCACACGTACATACTCCCTCTCAAAATAAATAAATAAATAAAATCTTAAAAAAAGAAAAGTCTGATTATAGTGTACCATTGCTATACCATATCTATTATTACAAGAAATTGTAGTGATGTATGTTAAAAAATGATTAAACGTTGGAAATTTCATATGGTCTAACTCAGTGCAATTCACAGTACTACATAATGAAGAAGAGAATTGCCAGCAATCGCAGCTTTTCTGCGAATAAATTTCTACCATGGGGCATTGATACAGCTTGCTGTACAAAGTGTTGTTCAAAGACCAGCAACATTGTCATCACTGGGAATTTGCTATAAATCTAGAATCATGGATCCCACCCAGACTTACTAAGTCAGGATGTGCACTTTTACAATGCCCCCAGGTGACTTTTTGCATGTTAAATCTGAGATGCATCTATATATAAAACTCCTTGTGAAATGCTACATATCTTCAACAGCACCCGTATAATAAATGTACTTAAATATTTATAAGATAGTACAACATTTTTCATTATAACTTAATGGCATAATGTCAAGTAACTCTAGGAGGGTTGAAAAAAAGATCGTAGGAGGGCATCTTTGGAAGCAGCTCAGATTATGTGATCCAGGTATATATTATTGTGTTCCAAAAACCAAAACAACAGATATGATCACCAATTAGCAGCCTCCCTAATCTCCCCATACCACAACAAAGGGAATCTAAAAACTTCATTGATTCAAGTAAATTGTGGGTCGCCTTACAGCATGGTCCACTCCCCACTTCAGATCTCTTCCAGTCTGGGCTATAGTTGATTTCACCTGATGGATTTATCCCTTTGCATTTAAATACAGCTGGACACCCTGGGCTCGCTGTGACTCCCAGGGCAACAGTAGTGAGGTTAGCTGGTGGCCCCAGTTCATCAGCCTGTCGGCCTTACCCCAGGGTGATTCAGCCTGGATGGTCGGGGACTGGCTCCTCCTCCAGGCTTCCCAGACCAAGTTGCTCGCCATGTCACAGCCCAGCTGGCCCTCCTACTTTCCCTCCACCATCACGAGATAAGAATTTGTACCTTTCAGGGGGCGCCTGGGTGGCACAGCGGTAAAGCGTCTACCTTTGGCTCAGGGCATGATCCTGGCGTTGTGGGATCGAGCCCCACATCAGGCTCCTCTGCTATGAGCCTGCTTCTTCCTCTCCCACTCCCCCTGCTTGTGTTCCCTCTCTTGCTGGCTGTCTCTATCTCTGTCAAATAAATAAATAAAATCTTTAAAAAAAAAAAGAATTTGTACCTTTCAGGTTAAAGAACAGTCTAGGCAGAGGACAGAGCCAATCTCACATTATGTTCAAATTCGGTTATCACTGGGATGTCTTAGATTCTTATTTCAATATAGAATAATTTCACTAACAAGAAAACTAATAGGAGAAGGGCAGTTGCCTTTATTAGGGCTGAGTTCTCAATGCACAGTAGTCACTGCTGTGAGCCTCAGTGTGTCAGATTACACACTGCAAATGTTTTGCCCTTCTATTAATCAGAGTTTGGATTATGCAGCTAACCCATGGAGAGCAGTATATGTGAGCACAGCTAACCTGCCTTCTTACGGAGTTCCCGGGCACCAGGCACCAAACAGAGGTATAAAGCATCTGGTGAAAATCATTTAAAAAAATAAGTAGATTTTTAAATCTCTCTGCTTCAGCTCCTGGGATAAATTTGCAGTTGGGGAGATCTTTATATACAGACTTAAGCTTCTAATTAGTGAAGGTAACGTTCAGCATAAGTAAACATTCTGAGCTCTTTCATTTGAAACCATAGAAAAAATAATGTTTCTTCCTTTCTGTTGTTGCGTCTGACTTTTTTTTTAAGGGAATTTACTTAGATGTCTCTGCCATTTGAACAAAAGATGGCACTAGAGAAACTTATTTTTCTGAATTAGAATCTGTTTATTTTAATTGGGACTAAAAAATGAATGAAAATTGATAGTGCAGATTTATTTTCCTCGCCATTGATATGAATATTTTGGACATGTACTCAGATCCTTCTACCAATACAACAACTTAAAATCAGAAGGGCCAAATGCCAAGAGCTTGGCAAGTGTATGTGTCTCATTTTCTGTTCCCTCTGCATTCATGGATACTAAATCAGGTGATGTGCTGGTGTTGATTTGAAAGTATCCCAGGAGCTAATGTGGGTGAGCACGGTGGCCAAAAATAGATCATATCTGGGGTGATTTTGATGTAATATTTAAAAAACTTATTGTAAAAATCACTTTATCTTTACTTATATAATGAAGTGAAATTTTTCCATATGATTAGTTTTAACCTACGTTTCTTCCAAACAACTGTAAATTCTTTGACTAAGGGATTGATCTGAGAAAAGTTTATGCAAATTCTTAACTAATTAATATAGCCATTTTGGTAAGATCATTGGAAGAAACAAGACCTCATGACTATAAAAGAAAAGAGAGAATATACAAAATAGGAAGAAAAGCTTATGAGAAACACTTTATAATTTATTGAAATATCAATACAGTAATCCTATGTTTTAGAAATCAAATGTACACTTATTTTAACAGCATTTATCCTTCTTTTCTTTCTATAAGTTTTTTTTCTTTCTCATATCTTTTCCCAGAGAATACTCATAAATTAGTCTAAACAAATCACTTGAAATGTCCAAATCAGTGTTCTGGGCGTACCCTTAAGTTTCAAGAGATAATTATTTTGATGGGACCAGTATATTAAAAGAAACAAACAGATATGCTCA
Organism: Ailuropoda melanoleuca; assembly: GCF_002007445.2. Taxonomy (NCBI): domain Eukaryota; kingdom Metazoa; phylum Chordata; class Mammalia; order Carnivora; family Ursidae; genus Ailuropoda; species Ailuropoda melanoleuca. The sequence continues at coordinate 15,785,481 of NC_048235.1, read as the reverse complement.
TTTTTAAAAACAAAGACTATTAGTCTTTTGTGTGTGTTTTACTGAGCGAATACATCATGCCGCGTACTTCTTCCATGCCCTCAGTTAAGTGTTATACAACCTCTAGGAGTTAGCTTCTCCTTCAAAGTCAGAGGGTCTTGGGAGGAAGGTTCCATTGGGCAGGCAATCATGACAGTGTTCCTTGATTTTCCAGATGCAGAAAAATGAACAAAGGTTCTCAAAGCAACAGATCAAGAAAGTGAAATACAGAGTTTCCAAGTAGAAAAGTAGAGATTTGAATGAAGGACTCTGTGATACTGAAGCCTATAATTCTACTGAGTACCTTTGTTTCTTAAAAGCAAAGGATGGTGTGTATTTACCTTTCCTAGTTCATGCTAGCACAGCACCTGTAAGTATTCAATAAATCTTGTGAATTTTATCTTTTAACCATATTTCCTTACTGTTCCCTCAGCTCTTTCAAACCCCAATTCTGACACATTAGGTCTTTCCCTCATGTGGACGTAGTTTGCCTGTCTCCTGCTTTTTATCTTCAGTCAAACTTCTGCGTGATTCACACCCTGCCTACTGGTCCAGTACCTTCTCAGAGTACCGTACACACTCGACAGTGGACTCATGAGCTACTTAGTGTTCTCTGAACACCCCATGCAAATCCTATGACAGTATTCCTCCGTGACAGTATCCCTTTTTCTCTTTGCTGGAATGGCCTTGTCTACCTGAAAAAAACCCTGACTTATCCTTCAAGACTCATTCTAAAGATTCCTCTGTGGGATTCTTTTGAATCTACCCAGAATTGGCAGCTGTTTTTGTTTTTGCTTGTGTTGGGCCTTGTATAAACACTGTTACAGCGGATATTATACTGTGCTGCAAGGATTTGGCCTATGTTTGTTTCCTCTAACAAACTGGAAATCTTGGAGGCAGGGGAGTCTTATTTGTCACTATATCCTTAGAACACAGGCACTTGAACTAAATAAATGTTATTTAATGAATTTTCGTTGACCAAATGGATAGATAATTCAATGCTTGAGCAATAAGGCACTAAGAAGTGCCGCCAGAAGGACATGGTTTTCCTTATTAGAGTTAATAATCTCTGACAGAAACTTATCTGTAGACAGAGCATGAATTCACAGAGCTCTGAGTGTCTTGAAATGCTGGGAATAGTGGTATGACACCAAGTATCTTGGGAGATTGTGAGCAGGATGACATATTAACCTTGTACACCACCTAGAAATCCACACAGATTACCACTACATTGTCTAAAATCAACATTAGACTTCGAGCAAGAATAGTCCTCAGTGGGATGGTACGGTTAGGTCAAGAGACGGAGTTCACATGGAAAAAAATCTAAAAATAATGGCCTGAGAAGTTACAGTGCTTCTCTCTAAGATACAATTGATTCAGAAGGATATTTCTGACTATTGGCAAGTTGAGAATAATTTAAAAATCAATAGGTCAGGGGGGCACCTGGGTGGCACAGCGGTTAAGTGTCTGCCTTCGGCTCAGGGCGTGGTCCCGGCGTTATGGGATCGAGCCCCACATCAGGCTCCTCCCCTGGGAGCCTGCTTCTTCCTCTCCCACTCCCCCTGCTTGTGTTCCCTCTCTGGCTGGCTGTCTCTCTTTGTCAAATAAATAAATAAAATCTTAAAAAAAAAAAAAGAATCAATAGGTCAAGGTTGGATAAAAACATTTGAACCCCTTGATTCCAACTTCTTATTCTGGAAAGATGCTGATCCAGATTCAACTTGAACACTTCCACAATGATGGGAATCTCATTGCTTTGGATGCAACTCTTTAATTTTGCATTATTATTTTTTTAAAGGTTTTATTTATTTATTTGACAGAGATAGAGACAGCCAGCAAGAGAGGGAACACAAGCAGGCGGAGTGGGAGAGGAAGAAGCAGGCTCATAGAGGAAGAGCCTGATGTGGGGCTCGATCCCATAACGCCAGGATCACGCCCTGAGCCGAAGGCAGACGCTTAACCACTGTGCCACCCAGGCGCCCCTAATTTTGCATTATTTGAGTTAAATTGAAATCTGTCCTTTTATAATTTATTCTGTTGATTTTGGTTCTTTTTCTTGAAGCTACATCTAATTGTTTTTCTGTATGAAAACTTTACATGTATTTGAACCCAGCTGTCATTTTCCCCAAAGCTTCCTTTCTCCAGATAAGAACCACTCAACTCCATGTGATGATTTCGTATGTGATATTAGTTTAAAGCCTTTCATCTCTCTTCGGTTATACTCCAGTGCACAAAGTCAAGTAGGTACTCAAATATGAATACACAGCTTCAGACATAGCTTAAGCCTTGCAACCTATAAGGAGACATTCCTCGCTTTATATGTATATGCAACTTTATTGTAATCAAATATTGTTTTTGATCCAATGAATAAATGGATCAAAATATTATTTGCCAAGAATTGTTCTTGGGGCTGGATTAGAAAGGTGAGCAAACAGAGTCTTTGCTTCAAGAAGCCACAGCCTAACACAAACTAAAAATACCCTCTTAATAAATTCTGATACCATCTAAGTACTGTTATGAGGTATAAGCAAAGTATGATCAAGTAAACTCACGTATTAGGTTTTAAGACAATTGAATATCTGTGTTTTGTTGTTTGTTTTTTTTTTTTTTCAGATGGCTTGATAATCAGCAAGATCACCCTAATTCCAAACTTGTGCTGCTGATTTTTTAAAGTCTTCATTTCAGGGGTACCTGGGTGGTGCGGTTGGTTAAGCGTCCTACTCTTGGCTTCGGCTCCGGTAATGATCTCAGCATCCCGGGCTCGAGCCCCAACTAGGGCTCTGTGCTCAGTGTGGAGTCAGCTTGACATTCTCTCTCTCCCTCTCTCTCAGCCCCTCTTGCTCGTGCCCTATCTCTCTCTGTCTCTCTGAAATAAATAAATAAAATCTTTCCAAAAAAATCTAAACATTAGATTTTATACATATCTTTCCTAATTTTATCTTGTTGATTTTGTTGTAATTCCAGCATGTCAAGGTCTTTTAAATCTTTATTCTGTCATCAAGTACATTAGTTTTCCTTTTTAAGCTTTGTGTCACCTCTAAGTCTGATAGCAACAGAGAAATTGGCTGCTCTTTACATGAACAAAATGGTTGGTGTTCTGTTTTCCCAGCAGAAATATGTGTTTGGGAATTTGGGTAATGGGAAGTGGTAAGGCGTATATTTAGAAAAGGCAGTTTATTCACCCTAGACAAATATAGACACTTGGAATTCTATCTACCATGACTCATAGAAAGCACAGAGGTTTCTCATCCTCTAACTGCTGCACGGTGTTAGCTTGTTGGCGTATAGTGAAGTCAGGGCCTGAGAAACAGACAAAGGATGGCACTGGCTGATTGTTTTTCACACCAATTTCCGACCGTGTTGCAAGATGAATGGTCACCTGAATTGCAGCCATCCAATGTAGCTTACAACGTGCTTAAAATAATCAAACTTTCTTTCCGTCTCCACTTGAATGCCATCGTGCTAGGAGCCCCTCACGACAATCTTACGTGAATAGCAACATCTCTGCTTCTGCTCTTCTTGTCCCTTGCCCTGCTTCACCGTTTCCCATGGCTCTTACCACTCTCTGGCATACTGTCTATGTCTTCCTTGTTTCTTGTCTGGTTCTCTTCGTGCCCCCCGTCTCCATGCTCTGGAATATAAATTCTATGAAAGCATGGCTTTGGTTGACTTACTGCAGCGTCCTCACCGCTGTGAACAGTTCCTGGCACTAGAACATGTTCCCTGGTATGTGCTCGATAAATATTTGTTGAAGAAATGAATGACTGTCGTGGTAAATTGTTCATGTATTTGTCTGGCAAAAGATTAAAAAAATAATGACTGATAGAAACATGAGAAAGTCAAGTTTATGTGATCCTTGGAAAGATAAGGTTAATTATACAAAGAATTTTGAGCTTCTCTACATAAAAGAACTTCACATATACTTTTCGTGTTGGATGGTGTCATTTAGTAATGTGTGCGAAAGGGTTTATGACATAGTAATAATAGATGCCCATTTACCAAATGCTGAGTAATGGGCTAACTGCTTGACATTTATTTTATGATTAAGTATCACCATATTCTCATAAAGTAGATTTTGTGCATTTTGTTGACACAGAAATGGAGGCTCAAAGAAACGTAGCCACTTATCAATTACCCCACTGCTCAAGGTGCCAGAACCCCAGACGGTGCCTGTTAAAACTCCTCCCTCCTTGCAACATTTACTCACAAGTAATAAGCAGAGAAACAAATGTCTCTTCCTTTTATAAAACGTCTTAGTACAGCTGCCACACAAACTGAGGAATTTATATCCAAGTGAGGCTTGGTGATACAGCTCATCAGAGGTCTGCAGTGAGTATAGCTGCATAATCAAGATGGCTGTGCTTAGGAAAGTGACCCCAAAATGACACCTGGATATTTGCTACTCCTGGCTTTTCTTACAAATTGAATTTGCCAAGAAAATCAGGTAAAGTAGTGTTTTTGAGGCTGTCAGCATTCTTTACATCTGAAACAAGTTATGTGTTTTCTATCACATTCATCACCCCCTCAGCAAAGATTTTATAATCCAAATGGGAGAACTGTGTGAAGAAAAGTTTGCACTTCTCTCTTGCTGGCAATTTTGTTAGGTAAGATAAACTACAAAGCTTGCTCTTCAGACCCTATCTGAATTTTGAAACTCTCAAAGAAGCGATTTTCACCCAGGGGTTACCGGAAAGAAGTAAAGGGGTTGCTCATGAACCAGACAAATGTTACCAGGAAGGGACAGAGAGCAGGAGAGCGCTGTGACATGGGCCCTTTGCAGAGCTACTCTTGCAGCCTCACCCATACCAAATTGCCTAATGTCAGCAGTGACCTTGGCTATCTGAGCTTGTGGAAGCCATTAAAGGGAGATCCTCCAGGTTTTGCACCTTGGTGCATGGCATAGTTATTGATCCCACTCTCCTACACTTGCTTGAAATGTATGTGGTCTGCGCTTCTCTTGAGGTCATCTCTTTCCCTTTTGAAAAACTCTCTCTTTCCTCGCGTGTCCAAACATCATGTGTTTTCTGTCAGCACCACTTATACAGAAAAGTAAAATGGATGGGAAGGAAGTAGGAAAAAATTTGACACTCAGCAAAGCCTACACCAAGGTGCAATTCCTAACACAATTTCTTCAGCACAGCCCTTGGAGGTCCCTTCTCTATCAACAGCTCTGGGACTGATGAGTGGATTCTCAGAGCCGCTGCTATGCCGTCCTCGTCTCTTTCCGCCAACTTAAAACTGTCTGATTTAAGAAGGGTTGGGTTTCATCCCAACAGGCACCTCAGGTCTTGATCTTAATTATGACAGGGACAAGGTATAGGCTACTGTCCAACAAGAGTCTTAGTCTGAGCTAATGCATCTGAAGAGCTTGTAACAAAAGATGGTGAGCTTATTAACATATAGATAGAGGAGAAACAAAAATAAGACCAGCATCCTTGTAAGACTTCATCCTCAGATCTCGGTCGGGTTTGGAGGTAGCCCATTCAAAGAAATGTAGACCCATCATAGACCCAGTTTTCCTAATCTAGGCAGAAGGTATAGAGGAAGGTACCCAGGAACTCTATTTCCGAAACAGGCATTGCTATCTTGACAGCTGTGCAGTAGACCACAATCATGCATAAGGACTCCAAAGCCTTGATCAGTAGGCAGGGTCATCCCAGAACACTGATTTCTCCTATGCAAGGTCAGTGGGAGAAATATTCATAGTCACCTTTCCTGAACACTACTTTCCTTTCTTCATTGCAAGATTTTAAAAAATAATAATAACAATAGATCTGGTGAACAGACTATTTAAAAATAATAACTTTAAAACTCTTTCTTCATAAAAACATTGTTAAGTATCTACTATGTGTGGGACACTGCATAAATTTCTGGAGTGGTATAAATACAAAATAAACCCAGTACCATCTTTCTCAAAATCTTGAATTTTTTTTGGAGGGGGGGAGGTCAAAGGCAGATTTTGAAACCGGAATTGCTAAGTGATGTCTTGTCATGTCATTTCTCATCCATATTGTGAAAGTTGTCCCTGCACCCCCAGTTTCCTCTGTGACTGTCTCGGCAAGTTCAGATCATCCGTGGTCTTTCTACTCCAGTCTGCTTCTCCAGCCTCATCTTCCCCTTCGTCCTACCTGGCATCCTCTGCTCCAGCATCAAAACCTGCCCACACTTTCTTCAGTGTTCCACAGAGTTTTTCATGTCTATTGCCCTCCCCCCAATCTAGAATTACTTTCTTTCATTAATCTTGAATATCTTCACATTTTTTTAAAGACTCAATTTCAGCCTCCTTCTAGAAGTCTTTTCTCAGTTCCTTACATAGACTTGAACATTCATTGTTCAAATATCTTACAAGCCATTACTTCTACCAGAGTTTGAAAGAAACTTATTGCAAGTCACTGTCTTTATACAGAACGTGTGCTTCCTGAGAATGAGCAGTATGTATTGCCTGTTTCTTTAGCCCAAACCCCATAACCCTTAAAAATGTTGTTGAACAGATTAACAGTGAAAAAAGTAAAGATGATGCAAAGTATTTAACAAGACAGAAAAAGAACGCTATAAGGGAGGTGTTAAATGTAGTTGGGACGAACGAGGGTCCATAATGTGTTAGTGATTAGTGAGGCTTGGGTTAGAGGGGTGGATTTCAGCAGTGCCTTAAAGAACAGGTAGCGTTCAGGAAGGGAGGAAAGTTTTTAGTATGAAGATTCAGCATGAAAGGAAGCAGAGCTGTTTAACATTCAGATGAATAAAGGCTTACAAAGTAAGACAGGAGAAACAAAGTGAGGTTGCTTGTGGACAGTTAAGTCTCTAATATTATTTAGAGGGTAACTGGGAGCCACTAATGGTTCATGAGAAAGAGAATCACATAGCATATTACTTGTTTTGGGAAGGGTGGTTTAAAATTCAACATCTAAAAAACCCAGGCAAGAACATATTTCAAAAGGAATGTTGCCTCTGTGAGACTGGATGAGAACTGAGAAAAGGCCATTTGTAGGCATGGGACCAGCAGGGGTGGAGAGGAAGAATAAACACACACCCCCAGGGGAAGGTAGGGAGACCAGAGGGATTGAGACTACATGCAAAGTGGAAGAATTAACTTTGGAAATTAGTGTAGATTTTTTCCTCTAAGGAATGAGAGCAGGAGGAGAACATGGTTAAAGACATGGGAGAGAATATTTAATATTGAAAATTGAAAAGTCAGTATCAAATTAGGACGTTGTTTATGTTTTCATTTAGGGAAAGGCAGGTCTTACAATGATTGTAAGGAGAGTGACGGATGGGTTTTGAGTTTGAATAGAGTAGGAAAGGTCCGGAAGAGTGGTGTCAGAAATAAGAGCAGGAGTCAGCTATAGTGTTCAGTAAAGAACAGGCGAGAAAGCATGATTTTCGTTCTGTTTTTGTGGAGGTCACCACCGTGGGTCCAGTCATCTACTGCTGACTAACAAACCATCCCACCTACAGTGCCTGAAATCAATGGTCATTATATTGTATTCTTAATCTCTGGGTCATAAATAAAGGCCACAGCATGCCTGGTGGATCTTCTGCTCCACATGGCGTTGACTGTGGTCCCTCAGTTTGTTCAGCTTGGCTGGGGGGACCTGTGGGAGGGTGGTCCAAGCAGGCTTCGCTCTCCTGTCTGGCACTTTGGCGGGGTGGCTGGAAACTCGCACAGCTGTGTCCTCTCCATGCGCTCTTGAGATATTCCTCACACATTCCCATCAGATGACCCAGACTTCTAATACAGTGCCTCGGGAAAGGGAGCAGCCAGGCTCTGCGGGTCTGGGACTGGAAATCAGCACGGAGCCACTTCCAAAACTGTTTCTTGGTCAAAGTGAACGGAGAACTGTCTCTGGGGAGGAGAATTTCAAGGGGAGGTCCTGCACCCTACTTCTTGTTGGAAGGAGTGTCAAAGCACTTTGGGATACTGTTTACCTTTGTCACAGCATTAATCATTCTCTAACAGGTATTTTCTGCTTTCTGTCATCCCCACTGGAATGTAAGTCACACAGAGCAGGGAGTTTTGTCTGTTCTGTCCCAACTGTCTGATATGTAGTAGGCACTCAGTATTTGTCACATGAATGATCGGAGGATGTAGACGGAAGACTGGATAATGAGGGAATGAAGTGCCCAGGGCTGTGGTCTTCCTGGAAGACAGGGAAGAATGTCAAGAGACTACAGGGACATGAAAGTGACAGTATTTCCCATCAGCAGCTGTGGCTCAGGAAGGCTGTGGTTTCCACCTCTGTGGAGAGACCATCTCAGCATCTTTAGGACACGTGCTCCAGAGTGTAGTGAATATGTTTATGTTGCTCCAGCTCGAAGCTCTTCCTTCAGTTGCACTGACCAGTCACCAGTTAATCATGTGCTTTAGAGGAGTCTTCACCTCAATATCGCAGACTGGCTGTGGGGTTCATGAAACCCTCCAAAATTGTGTGCACACGTGTTTCATCAGTGTCTCAAATGGTGATCTGACCCAAAAATAGTACAAAGCACTGTCAGAATAAACTATATTTGGACTTCAGCGTTTAAATATGAAAGCTGTCCTTCAAATACTATGAAGAAAAAAAAATCACCTGAAATAGAAAAAAAAAAAAAAAGGCCACTTCTAACATTAACTAAGGCTACATACATACAAGCAAATTGATGCAATAATGTTTAATGATTCTCCAGGAGCTGTTAAGTTTGATTTGGTCAGTGGCATGTGAGCCTGCAGGGATTTACAGGTAAAGTTATTCTACCTACAAAGAGAAACCATAGCATTATGTCAAAAAGTCACTTAAAAAGGAAAAAAAGGGGTGCCTGGGTGGCACAGCGGTTAAGCGTCTGCCTTCGGCTCAGGGCGTGATCCCGGCGTTATGGGATCGAGCCCCGCATCAGGCTCCTCTGCTATGAGCCTGCTTCTTCCTCTCCCACTCCCCCTGCTTGTGTTCCCTCTCTCGCTGGCTGTCTCTCTCTCTGTCGAATAAATAAAGTCTTTAAAAAAAAATATTTGAGGAGACTTCGACTATAAAAGGTATGTTTCTCAATTAGTGCTTAAAAGCCTCTGATCAAAATGCGGTATTTTCTTTTTTCTTCAAAAAATCTCCTAAGTGTATTTTTATAATTGAGCTTGAACTAAAATTATAACTCCATTATTTGAAAATACTTTCACATCCTTTTCTTTCCTTCTCCTTACATTACTCACTAAAAATAAATGTGTGGTTTTTTTTTTTTAAGTTTGTGGTTGTCAAACTTTAAAACAACAGACCAATATAATGGGAATATAGAAGGTTAAGTATTTTAAAAATTGAGTAGTTTATAAATTGAGGCTATAAAGATATTAAGTAGATTACATCTAGAAACACAAAATCTATAGATAAGGTAATGTACGCCTAAAATGGTTCATGAATATTAAAATGCAGAGGACTTTTTAAAGTTTTGTCCATTTCCTTAGTTTTAAATGTAACTACTTCAAGGATATCGCTACTAGAGTTTCTTGCTATGATCCCAGTTTTAAGCAGGTTAGAGAGTTAAAGGCTTCATCTTGGCCCCAGGCGGATTCCCTTCTCAATGCCTGCATAATGTGCAATCAACAGTCAGTGCATGGGATCACCCTTGACTTGTTCCCCATCACACAGATCTGGTACCCTCACCTTCTGAGCTGGCATCTCAGATTCTGGAGGCTTCTAGGTCGTATAGCCCAGGTGGGAAATGCATAAATATGGTACAAACACACGTCTTACATAAACACACACGATCTGTATTCTGAGTCAGCCCTTGTTCCCAATCCATAGCTCAAATCCTGTGTTTTCCCCCTCTGCCAAAAGTCCACTCCCTTACTTTAGATCCTCCTGATTTTCCTCCAAGATAATAAATACCTTTACCTCGTCTTCCTGGTGCTAACCTACTTCATTTTTTCTTTCAAATACTGCCAGGACAGAACTGTAGGACAGCCCACTTTCTCTTCAAGTAGCAATAATGGCTTCTCATTGCTCAGTGAGTCAATACTATGTCTGCCTCTTCTATCTTTCATGCCGACGCATAGGTGACATTACCAGTTAGATAAGGGACAGTGAGAATAAGGTTGCAATTTATGATTGATTAGTTCATAATTAAAGATCCAACAAAAGAATATAGGAAGACTTTTTTTTCCCCCTAGCTTGAGATCCAAGATCCAGGAGTCAGCTATGTCAAGATATAGTATTAGCAAAATATACACAACTTGAGTCTGAGTCTGGTACATGGCACAGAAATGAACTGATGTATTGTACTTTTTGGGTCACAGGAATCTGGGTCCAGGTGGCTCTGGATCTAAGTATGTGTGATGTGTGTGTGCAGGTGGTAGAGAGACTTGAGGGGGAACAGCACCCTGGTCTTAGCTAGATATTTGCACGAGAATAAGATTTATTATTTTTATTATTATTCTTTTTTTTTTTTTTTGAGAGAGAGAGAGAGAGAGTATGCATGCATGGGAGGGTGGGTGGGGCAGAGGGAGAGGGAGAGAATCCTAAGCAGACTTACACTGAGCACAGAGCCCTATGCAGGGTTCAATCTCACCTCCCTGAGATCAGGACCTGAGCTGAAATCAGAAGTCCAAGCCTCAACTGACTGAGCCACCCAGGTACCCCAAGAATAAAGAGTTGTAGGAAGAAGGTGTCCAAATCCTTTGGTCAAACTATGGTCTACTAGTCACCAACATATGCTTGCTTACTCAATTGGGATAGGTTTTTTCCTTGGTCCCCTAAACAGTAAGCTTCCCTCCTAGTCTCTGTTAATGCTGTAACCCTTCATTTGAGATATTCCTTCATATCTTCTCCACCTAGCCAAATCCTTTCATTTCACTTTGGATTTTATTTCAGATGCTGCTGAGATGAGTTCCAATTCCATTTCAGTCATATTGCTATCTCCAGCTTCTTCATACTGACCTGTCTCTTCTCAGAACTTCTGCACACACCGTGAATAATGGCCACATCACACATGCTTAGTTTCATAAGTGGATAATAGGGAGCATGTCTTTAACTTGTTTTCTATCTTTTTGTTGTTTTTGTTGTTGTTGTTTTGGGTTTTTTGTTTTGTTTTTTCATTTTGTTTTGTGTCATAGGCAGCCTAGCGTACTGCTAAGAGCAATAAACAACCTTTGGATAATTGTTTAATCAGAGTTCAATTATTCCAAGAAATTATTAAGCTTTGCTGATTATAACTTTTTGAAAGAGGAAGAGATAATTATATATTACAGTCATAAAACCACAGAATTTAAGACCTCTGAGTGATGTTAGACATCTTCTCTTTCAACCTCCACAATTGATGGAAGAGGAAAGGCTATGCAGAATAATTTGGTAATTTGCAAAAGGCTAAGCAGTAAACTAGTGACAGGTCCGAGGCCAGAACTCAGGACTCTAGCCTCATTCTAATGGTTTTCACTAAGCTGGACTATGGCATATAGTACCTTCATGAAAGACAAAATTGGTCAAAAATATTTTAACTATACTTGTCTTTTGAGATCATACTCAGGCATGCCTTCTATAAGCTAAGACACACGTAGTTTGAATATGAGTGTGGCTGACACTGTTGGCTGATTATCCAATTCCCTTTCTTCCTTTATTATTACTTTAACATATCCACACAGAAACGCACGCAACAGAGACAGGCATGGGTATGCTCCCAGTTAAAATCTAAAAGCTCTCAGTCCTCTTTGTGTTGAATCAGCATGTGATATGTTTTTGTCATTGATAACATACAACTGGGCACTCTCACTCTGCTGGCCAGGACAGCCGAATGGCAGGTGCCGAGTGCAGGTGGTGCTGGAGCGGCGGCCATCGCACAGAGGTTGTGGAGCTCCTGGAAGTGTTTACGGTTGAAGAAATGATGCCTCGTATCCTACATTTGAAAGGAGCACAAAGTAAGGACTTATTTCTTAAAAACAAGAAGACAAAAGGCTATTGGCTGGTGACAGTTCTTCATAATAGATAAATTAATTCAAACGAACTTGCCAAGCAGTTAGGTGTTGGGAGAGAAAATCTTCAGTTTGCTGATGGAACATCCATGCTAGAAAAACTAAAAGCTGGCCAAGGCTGTGCACACCCTTGGCACTCTTCTGTGATGATGGCAATGCAGAATTTGTTCTAGATTCTGCTGTTTTGGAAGGTGGACATGAGAAGGTGTACTTTCATCCAATGACCAACACTACAACCATGGGATTGAGCCTGAAGACTTTCTCACATTTGTGAAGAAGACAAAACATGATCCTATTATACTAAATTTTGGTAAAAACAACTAATTGGCTGATGTTTAGAATACATTTATTTCTGAAAGCTGTTTTTCTTATTTGTAATTTCTAAAAAGCATTAAAAGTGATGAGAATATTTTTTAAAAAAGATAGAATTGAAAGTTTGCCAGGAAGTGACTGCCATTACAAAGAAAAAACAAAAGCCCTATGTGGAGAAGGTTTTTGGATCTTTATCTTTACCATTTTGTGTCTGGAATTCAGATGTGATACTGGGAGTATAGAAGCCATTTTGTGACCGTGAGGATTGAGAACAGCATGATAGAAGGAATCCAGGTCCTTGATAGCATTCATGAGAAGCTGTCTCTGTCCTGAATTAACTCCAGACTTCTTTTTTTTTTAAAAAGATTTTAATTTATTTATTTGACAGAGACAGTCAGCGAGAGAGGGAACACAAGCAGGGGGAGTGGGAGAGGAAGAAGCAGTCTTCTAGCAGAGGAGCCTGATGTGGGGCTCGATCCCAGAACGCCAGGATCACGCCCTGAGCCAAAGGCAGACGCTCAATGACTGCGCCACCCAGGCGCCCCATAACTCCAGACTGACTTCTAAATGAGAACTCTAAATCCCTTACTTGTCTAATCCATAAGATATTAAGTCAGTCATATTATTTGACTAAGCACTGTTGCAGTGACTTTGCTGTAGTGGAACTTTTCAGTACATAAAAGCATAACTATTTTATAAAATGGCCTAAATAGACTAAGTGTTTATTCTGAGCCCTTTAAATATGTTGCCTTATTTATTTATCATGGTGATTGTATGAGGCATGCATTGATATCTTCTTTATAAAGAACAAGGTTGAGAGTGGTTACTGATCACACAGTAGATGTCCCTGTGACAGCAATGATCATGTTTTGTCCATCTGTCACACCACGTAATAAGCCACATGGAATGCAGATGTTTTAATTAATGCACTGTTCTAAAGTTTAATATAGTCACCATCTCAGGGTCCTGGATCGAGCCCCACATCGGGCTCCCTGCTCAACGGGGAGACTGCTTCTCCCTCTCCCACTCCCTGCCATTCCCCCTGATCATGCTCAATCTTTCTCTGCGTCAAATAAATAAAATCTTCAAAAAATAAAATTTACTGTAGTTGACCAACAACCTTATTTTCTTCTCCAGAAATGAAATACTAAAACCATAGTAAAAACACAGAACCTGGACAATGTATGTGTCACCTAGACAGAGAACAAGTTTAAGCTGTGCGATTCTGGAACTGTAACTCCATAATTTCATGAAGAGTCCATCATAGAAATGATTGCGTTTTTTGCCCTGGCTCTTGAGCTTGGCTGCACATTGTGCTGGTCGTTATGCCAGGTATAGAGGCCTGAAGCAAACAAAAATGTACATTCCACAGCTTTTCAGCATTTTGAGACCAGCTCCACTTAACTCAAATAGCTTCTAGACTTGCTTACCTCTTACAATAACATCATTTAAGTTTAGATTTCAAATGGCATAAATCCCTGAATCTTTCAGGTAATTTATGGCTTCTGATCCTTTATTCTCTAGGGATTATTTTCTTCATTGTTCCCTCGGAAAACAAAGGCAAGCAGGAAATATGATATAGGATGCTCCTGGATGAAAGGATTACATATCAATGACAATTCAAACAATGTAATTGAATGCTCACATCACTTAAATTGCCACTAATTAGAACAGCTTTTTAAAAAGGTAATTATAAATCTAGTTTTATCTGCCTACCTCAGAAAAGAGGCATTTTAAAGTCAACTGTAGATGTACTTCAAGGTAAAAAAAAAAAATTCTCTCATTAACACTAGCTAATTGAGACAAAATATTTTCTGATTTGAACTTCTTGCATATTTTCTATAGTAAAGTGGAGAAACTTTATCATGGCTTTATGGATAACAGATTCAGATTCTTTATCCAATGTTCAGTGTTCTGGATGAGTTATAGTAGAAATTCCCCAAATTTGTATTTTACATGAAAACTTCTGGAAAACTTAGACTATGAACTGAATCTAATACCAGTCAGATTAATTGATGGTGAGCTTGTTGTTAATGTGCTATGAGAATCTCCACTGAGAGCCCTTCTGGAAGAACTTTACCACCCTCACTGGGTTTTCGTATTTTCCCCATCATACAATTTCATTTGGCTGAACACATAACTATGTTTTATGGAGGCTCCAGTGCAATTGTTTTAGAGGTAATTCCTGCAAAGAAAAGAATCCTGTCACCAAGAACCCGCATCACTATAGCAGTCCATTCTTCTGTGTTAGGGAGATGTGAGCTGTAAGACCTCCATGAGTTAATAGCTCAGTGGAGAGACAATATTTGCAAACAAGAAAAAAGAAAAAATAGTAAAATAGGAAACTGGCTATATCCACAAGTTAAACTGAAGACACAAATGAGAAGTAAAGCCAGATATCAGTGGGGGGAAAAGTCATTGCAGTCACAAATCCTGGGACTGGACGTGCTGCCCTCTGAGCTTATTCACCCATGCATTCAGTACTCACTGGGTGACTCCTGTGTGCTAAGCAGAGTGTTAGACTCTTAAGAACAGACTGGAACCTCGAGAAGTTTGCAATGTAGTCGAGATCAGAGGAGAAGCGATGTAGATGAGTAGCCATGCTGCAGTGTGAGCAAGGCCACTCCAGAGAAATGTCCAGCTTCCATGTGCTAGGTGGGGGGGCACTTCAAATGCCTTGGCAATATGGTGAAGAAAGTGTTGAGAATAAAAGTAATTTATTAATTAAATATTGCCTTTGGATAAATGCCTGGAAGTAGAACTGCTGGATCATACGGTAGTTCTATTTTTAATTTTTTGAAGAAACACCAACTCTTTTCCGTAATGGCTGCACCAATTTACATTTGTACCAACAATGCAGGAGGGCTCCCTTTGCTCCACATCCTCGCCATTTGTTATTCCTTGTCTTTTGATGGCAGCCATTCTAACGAAGGTACGGTGATATCTCATTGTGGTTCTGATTTATATTTCCCTGATGATAAGGGATAGAGCACATTTATATGTTTTCTTTGGAAAAATACATATTCAAGTATTCTGCCCATTTTTAATCAGATTTTTTGTTTGTTTTGCTATTGAGTTGTATAAGGACATCCAAATAGGATCGCAGAGATATCTGCACTTCCATTGCAACATTATTATGATAACCAAGATATGGACACCTACGTGTCCACTGATGGATGAATGGATAAACAAGATATGGTATGCATACACAATAGAATGCTGGTCAGCCATGAGACCTAAGTGTCCACTGATGGATGAATGGATAAACAAGATATGGTATGCATACACAATAGAATGCTGGTCAGCCATGAGAAAGGAGATCCTGCCATTTGAGAAAACATGGATGAACTCTGAGGACATTATGCTAAGTGAAATGTCAGAAAGAAAGACTAATACTGTACAATATCACTTAAAAAAAACAGGGAGTAGGGGCGCCCGGGTGGCACAGCGGTTAAGCGTCTGCCTTCGGCTCAGGGCGTGATCCCGGCGTTATGGGATCGAGCCCCGCATCAGGCTTCTCCGCTAGGAGCCTGCTTCTTCCTCTCCCCACTCCCCCTGCTTGTGTTCCCTCTCTCGCTGGCTGTCTCTATCTCTGTCGAATAAATAAATAAAATTTTTAGAAAATGGAGTAGTATAGTGGTTGGCAGGGGCTAGGGACTGGGGGAAATGGGAAATGCTGGTCAAAAAGTATAAACTTCCAGTTATAAGATGAAGATGTTCTGGGGACCTCATGTCCAGCATGGTGATCACAGTTAATGATATTATATTATATACTTGAAAGTTGCTAAGAGAATACGTCTTAAATGTTCTCACTACAGAGAGAACAGTGTGGTTATGTGATGTGGTACAGGTGTTAGCTAGGACGACGGTGGTAGTTTTGTAAAATATCAAATGAACATATTATACATCTTAAACTCACCCAATGATTTGTGTCAGTTATATCTCAATAAAGCTGGAAAAACATTCATTGAGCATCTACTCTAGGGATTCTTACATAGTTTTTTAAAAATTTTATTTATTTATTTTAGAGAGAGGAAGAGAACATGAGTGGGGGGAAGGAAAGAAGGAGAGGAGGAGAGAGAATCTCAAACAGACTCTGCACTGACCACGCATCCTGACATGGGGCTTGATCGCACGACCCTGAGATCCTGACCTGAGCTGAAATCAGGAGTTGAACACTTAACTGACTGAGCCATCCATGTGTCCCAATTCTTACTTGGTTTTAGAAATATGTGCTACATGTTTGAATAAAATTAAGTGCTTCAGGAGTTAAGGGAAAAAAAGGAAAATTTACTATGCCTCTGGAAAAGAGGATTTCAAAAGAAGACTTCATAAGGGAGAAAACTACTGAGTTGAGTGCATTTTTTGATAAAAAAATTACAGTAGACCATTGGAATAAGAAGCACAGCAACATAAAAGGGCGTCCGTATGAGGAACAGAGGAATTCCACCATGCCAAGACCAAAGGAGGCAGGAGTGAAGGACGAGAATGGGAGAGGAAGCGGATGAGACCGGAAAATTAGATTGGGGTCAGGTAACAGACATTGTGGCCAGATTATGAGAGCACTAAGTCAGCCTCCAAGAGCTTGATATGAAAGCCGTGAAAATGAATGATGTCTTCAAGGAAGAAAGTACACATTAAAAGTACAAGCGCTAAGAGTAGAGAAAGACTAATCCACTTCCTTGCATAAACTTACTTAGGAAGGCCAGGAAGAATTGCCCACATTAAGTGCTAATTTTACTAGTCTTCACCTATGACACGAACATTATTGATGCACTATTAGCGGGCCCCAGCTTTAGTGGTTTTCCCAGCAGCGGGGATGAATTTGCACGAAATGTCAAGATTGCCTTGTTATCACCTTTTCAAAAAGGCTGGGAGTTATTAACATTTGTAGGCCAGGGTTTAGATTCAGACAAAATTCGGAAGTAGGCAAATTGTTTTTTAGTTCCTACCAACTTTGCAGATGGAGAGGGGTGGAGAGAGAGAAAAGGTAAGAGAGGGAGAGAGGGAGGGAGGGGGAGAGATGGATGTTGAGAAAGGGTACAAAACAACATTCCTTTGGATTACAAATCTGTATATATTTCAAGGAGAATGGAACTTATTTCTAATTGAAGTAATTATAACTCAGCAAAATTTGATTTGTCAAGAAATAACGGAACACTAATTCCGTACAACTTTGTTTCTAAACCTCCTTAAATCTCTTTCGTTTGCAGTAAGAATTCATGATTTGCCAGGTCAGAATCTTGAGAGACTGGAGTTTTGTTCCTGGCAGTGGAATGGCAAACTACGTTCTACCACTTCTAATTGTAAGAGAGAGAGGATTCTTGTCAGATCATTCTGAATATAAAGCAGTTATGCAGGAACGGTGATTTCTGAGAATACAAATGTGCAACTGTGAGCCAATTTCATTCTTCTGAGATGTGCGTCAGAGGGAAACACAGAACATGGAAAAAGTTTGCTAAAATAACAATGAGCAAAACCCTGTAAAACAGCTACTTTGATTCTTTTAGACTGGCTGGCTGCCTGGAAGGTGACCTTGGGCAATTTCGGAAGCAAAGAAGCAGAGATTTGAGCCAAAAGTTGATGAAGGGTATGTGAAGAGAGAGGGCAAGCAGTTGCGGATTTCTCAGGAGCAATTGTGAACACTCCTCGGGGACCAGGAATTGGTTGCGTGATATTCATATGTCATTTCGATACGCAGGAGTGGGACAGTTGTTCATCATAATATATGTGACATCTCAGTTTAATTTTTATTTTCCGCTGATGATGTTATTTGCACCCACATTAATGAATGTTGACAATCTATTAGTTCTAAGAATGAAAATAAAAATATTTTGGCCTTATTCGTCCTTAAATGAATTTATTAAAAAGCTCTTGATATTCCCTAGATATTCGTGTTGGGGACAACTGATTTTAATTTGTCTTTTTCAAGTCTTCTCAGAACATTCATTAAGAAAGGCAAGACTGCAAGAATTCGTACATCAAGGATTTTATGCATGACAAGTTTCTTGAAAAACACTTAAGGACTGCATGATTCTTGACAACATTTACCACCAGATGATTGCAATTTGCTTACTTTAAAAAAAAGCATGTGCATTTGATTCAAGTTTAAAACAATGTTGAAATCTCCAACTTGCCAAGACATAAAGTCAGAAATGTCATCTGTAGGAAAAAGAAAAAAATCACTTTAAAATGCAATGTTTATCATTTCAGGGGAAAAACAATCATATTCAATTTAATATAAATAAAAATAACTATGCTGTGTAGATAGTGCTGATTATTTCCATTATCCGGTCAATAGTAGAAAGAGAATCATGATGAGAAATGGATTTGCAGTTTTCAGCAAATATATAGTTCTATTGCATGTTAGCAGATGAACTTTAAATGAGAGGTGGTGTTGCTTACTGGGAAGTTTTTAAAAATAGATTCATTATAAATAATGCTGTGGCCTGCAGGCCCCACACCGCGCCCAGTGCCTCTTCCCATCACACCGCTGGGACCCACTGCAAATTCTCCCATTCTGCTAAAGCGTGGGACAGCTCTGGATTTCCTATGCTCACTTGCCTACTTCCAGTCTGTTATGGGGTGAATTGTGTCCCCCCCCCAATGTGCTGAAGTTCTAACCCCATACCTGTGAATGCAACTTTATTTGGAAGTCAAGTATTAAAGGCTGATTAAGTTAAGATGAGGTCATCAGGATGAGCCCTGACTACATATGATTTTGTCCTTATAGAGAGGGGGAATTCAGCCATAGAAATGCAAGCGGGCACACAGGGTGAATGGTAGCCCCAAGGAGCTGTGAGCAGCCAGGAGAAGGGCCTGAACAGATTCTCCCCCCAGCACCTTCAGCGGGAGTATCCTGATTTCAACTTCTAGCCTCCAGAACGATGACAGTAAATTTCCGTCGTTAAAGCCACTCAGTTTACGGTGTTCCGTGACGGCAGCCCTAGCAAACCAACCAAGTACCCCGTTCATTCTACTCCACGGCACCTACTGTTTTTAAAACTCCACGTGATTTTACCATTTCCTCAGTGATGACCGGGCTGCGTGACCTCCTGCACCAAGAGCGCGTCGGACACGCAGTAGGTGCTTCTAATTATTTGTTGAAAAAAATGATAAATGACCAAATTAATTACCTACCAAGTTAAGAAAAATAACCTCATTCAAAACACTAAGAAAATACACCATCTGTCTTCAACCTGCTTTTCCAGTCTTTTCCACGTCTCGTACGATACAACCCAACTTGGCTCTCAGCTGCGCTTTCAAAACATTGAGTTTATGCACTTTGCCGGAATATTCTCATGCTCTATGTACCAGGCTCTGTGCTGTTTGTTTTGCACTGACTTTCTTTTATCCCCTGCTAGCCTCTTCTTCACATTTTACCTGGTCACAGGCTACATATTTAAGGCCTGTTACCCCACCTGCTCCGTGGGCCCCATTATGATTCCCCAATTCAATGTTTCATCTGCTCTCTCTGGATCCTCCGGCACTTTGGTGACTAGTTTCAGGCCGTTTATAATCTTCTTGAGATGTGGCTATCTGGAACTAGGTGTCGATCTACAAGTAAATGATAAATGATTTGAGGGCTGGGACCGTGTGGCATCAGATAAGCACGTCACATAGTAGGAGCGGAAGTAACACACACAGCAGATGCTCGGTCCATACTTTGAATTAAATTATTATAAAGTAATGAAACATATTTAAATGTGATACCAGGACGTTTTTGCCAAATTTTGCAGGAACAAGAGAAAAGTGGCAACAGAAACAGAAGTTGCATGAGGGCAGCCCCTCGAGACCAGAGGGGGCAAGAAGAGGGATTCTCCCCGGAAGACTCCAGGAAGCAGCCCTGCGCCCACCTTGATGCGAGTCCCGTAAAACTCATTTCAGAAATATGGCCTCCAGAACCGTTGTGGTATTCATGTGTGTTGTTTTAAGCCACTTGTTTTGTGGCAATTCGTTAACAACAGCGAGAGGAAATGAATACAGAACTGAAAGTATTACTACTGGATACACCTGAGAAATGCTATGGAGAAAAGGGCATTGTAACCAAATATACTGGCCGTCGTGGCATATCCCTCCTGGAGATTCAAAATTCAAGTCAGCGTATTGGGCTCTGAGGAGACAAAGTAAAGAATCTGTTTAAGCCAGCACTTAGCAAAAGTATTTGGTCATATAACCACCCCTCCCACACACACGTACCGACCACACAACCCCTATTAGCGGCCCAAAGAACGCATTTGGGGAATGCTAATGCAAGCAAACAAGATCATCAGGCACGTGTCCCCACTGCTCCCCACTGCAGTACCACAGAGGTGTTTCCTCAGGATACACTCAGTCATCACCAGCCGACATAGAAACTTCGAGTTCCCCAAGTTAAGCTTATCTAGAGTCACGCCGTGTTCATTGTGAAGATACCCACCAAAAGGGAATAGAGAACACGAGATGTTCTAAATAATAAAGGTATTTTTAACATTCAAAACATCAGTGCTTTCGATCTTTAGGAATTTTAAAATGGTCAGATTTTAAATTGTCCCATTGTAGGGACAGCATCAAGAACTCCTTCGAGTTAGCCACTTACTTAAGGATCTGCGTAGGTAGTCATGAAGTGATTTCTTCCACAGGTCCTTCTGATTTCCTGGAACCGAGTGGGAGCAGACAAATGGAGGTTGAGAGCGCCCTGTGCCGCTAGCGAGGGAAGCTGAATGCTCTAGACGTACTGTCAGCCTCAGCAGGTATTTTGGCCACTTGGGGTAAGTTCTCCCATTTTTTTCCCTTAAAGCTGAATTTTCTGATTCTAAATCATCAAAAATCACACCATGAAAGCAGAATACTCTGGATCATCCTGTGAGGTTGTTGTCCTGTTTTCCTTAAAGCTTCATAGTGGGAGATGTGTTATCTAAAATCCATGGTTTTCATACTGTATGAGTGCTGACTAACTCATTTACTTTATTCAACCCAGATGTATTGATTGCCTAATATCTGCAAGTTTCGAGGGCTACCGCCGTGAGGGAAAACAAAAACAAAAACGAGATGCAAAAACCCCTATCCTTGCCTTCATGAATCTTACAGTGTAGGGGGTGGACAGGCAGACAGTAGTCTCAAAATTAAATAAATCTACTGGGCAAGCCGCAGAATAGACTGTTACTGGTAACTGAATTACAACAGCTTTCATTCAAGTACATAGTTGGGGCGCCTGGGGGGTCAGTCGCTTAAGCATCTGCCTTCAGCTCAGGTGGTGATCCCTGGGTCCTGGGATCGAGTCCGGTGGCAGGCTCCCTGCTCAGCGGGGAGTCTGCTTCTCCCTCTGCCCCTCCCCCTGCTCCTGCTCTCTCTTACTATCTCTCTCTCAAATAAATAAATAAAATCTTTAAAAAAAAAGTCAGGTCATACTCAGAATCAAAGACAAGCAGCTTTCTTTCAGAGAAAGTTTATTAGTACACATAATGTTGCTTATTTCAAAACAAGGGAACTCCTCAGAGCTTATGTCATAAAATGGATCAGGTCTGCTCACGCTTTTTCAGAACTTAAGTTTTAAAAGAATCACTCATGAACATAACAAAGCATACACTTCCGGGTAATCACCAAAAAGCAAAATGCAGAACATTGATCCCCATCACCTGGGAATCAAGGTAATAGCTAGGGTGCAAAATTTAAGGAGTCACCAGAAAACTCAGTACTCAAGATAAATTACTATAAGAGGATTAACTTTTTTAAAAGATATTTTTAAATTTATTCATTTGACAGAGAGGGGTGGGTGCAGGCAGAGGGAGAGGCAGACTGCCCGCTGAGCAGGGAGCCTGATGCGTGGACTCGATGATCGTGACCTGAGCTGAAGGCAGACGTTCAGCCGACTGAGCCACCCAGGCGCCCCCGTAAGAGGATTGATTTTGATAAAAAATCAAAATGAGTACAAAAATACAGGATGAACAAAATACAAAAACTTGAAATAAAGCTGGAATCACTATCACAGATACCTGACTTAGCACAGCACTGGTCATTACCCTTCTTCAGCTAACCTCAGTGTGGCTGTTGCCGGTGTGTCCATCCGGATTCAGCCCCCCCCAACCCTTCTCCAAAGGGTTTGTACCTCAGGAAGCTGATCTTTAGCGCCTCGCATCAGTGTTCTCTCTTGCTCTCCGCCTTCTGATTAGGATCAGCCAGTGGAAATTTAGCGCAGACTAGCAGAGGACAAAGAAGTAATGAGATAGGGGTATTTATTCCTTGGTTCCTTTTCTACTGGGTGGTGGGCTGGGCTAGGCTCAGCTCAGCTTCCCCCCTGCAGCTTACAGCCCCCTAGCCCTGCTCCTTTGAGCCAGGGAGTGCTGATGGCTTTATCTTTTTGTGAGGATGCTTCTCCATCTCTCCTGGGTCCCTGTAGCCCCATCTGCAGCTCCGTAAATAGATTCTTTATTAAACTCTCCAAGAATATCCTGTTTGAATAGGCTAAATATTCCCTGCTGGGACCCGACAGCCTGGTACCAAGCCAGGTCGTCTGCATGCCATGCCAAAACACAGACCATGACTAAGCAGTACCTTAATTTACATTCCATGATTAAGAACTTAGTATGATGGGACCTTGCTCCCAAAGCAATGTCTCCTTATGATCCCTCAAGTACTGGCCTCGCTACTTTGCCCTCCCAGTCCAAATCTGGCAACTTGTTTGTTTCATAAATGTTGAGCAATTTTCTGAGTTCTTAACACTGGATAAAATAGTTGCATGATTAATGCAGTTGAGAAAGTTTTGCAAATACATGTTGAACTTGGATGATATGAAATGTCCATTTCATCATTCAGACATTCAATCAAAATTTCCCCTGATTTCTAGGCCAACTGCACAAAAACTGGTTGGTTGTTTTGTTGCTTGTTTGTTCGTTTTTCACCTGACAGGTAATTAGATCTCTGATGTAATTCCGGAACGGGCCCTCAGCTGAAACAAACACAAAGGAACGATTTGGATGACTGCGTCATTTCTCATCTCGCAAACCATGTGCTTTTCACGTTAATACCAACAAGACGGTATTCAAAACAGCCGTGTAGACAAGGCTGTAGGTAAAATATTTATCTAATACCATAATTCTTTCTCATGAGGATCATAAAATTTTGGTAACTTAATTTTTTCATTGTCAGGTATGTGGCAGTAATTCAGACAATATTATACTAAATTTTCTTGTTTCCCAAATTTTAGTGAATGTTTCTAAGCTTTAATTTTTAAGTATGCATTTATAATTGCCATCTTTTATCATAAAGAAATAGGCTATTTTATTTTGTAATATAATATAAATGAAATATAAAAGGGAGTAATAGAAGGCGGGTATTTATATAAAGTATTAATTTTCATTACAGTGTAAGGACACTGCTATACGAATGGAGATTAGTAGAAAATCTATAATGTTCTGATTGTAAAATAGATGATAGTCTGCTTATTCCTATCCAACCACGTTTCCCTTTCCTTCTCATGTAATACAGGTCATAAGGTATTTGTGTTTACGTGGGGGCATGGGGGGGCGCACAACGTATTGAAATCTTTCTTATATTCTTCAGCTCTTTAAACTACTGGATGTCGTTTCAGAGATTCATGAAAGACACGAATGTTGACGTTAACTTCTGTGTATTTTACAAATATCCTCTAAAAAATCAAATGTTCTGGGTCTTCGAATTTGATCAAAATTTTATTTACTCACATTATTTATTATTGCTAGAATTTTGCAAGGTTATAATATAAACCTGAGTACTGAGCCTTCAGAAGTATTCAAACAACTCAAATTCCACAAATTCTTCTCCAAATAAGTCAGAGGGCACAGGGAAAAATGGAACAAATCAGATTTTTCCTATTGAGATAGATCAGTCAGGATGTAATGAAACCAAGCTAGTTCTGGCAGCCACGAAAGCATTGTACTAAAGGCAAACTGTGTGTGTGTGTGTGTGTGTGTGTGTGTTCCTGAGCTGCTCATTTGAAGAAGCAAAGGAGTTTAATTAAATGTGGATTGAGACTCCCAGCCACCAAATCAGCCCTGTTCGACGATAGATGTAAGTAGCTTCATAGCTCAGAACTACACACTTAATCCAACCACGGTTTCCAGCTGCCAAAGATTAAATAAATAAGTAAATAAATAAATCCCTGCACTTAGCGTTTACCTGACACCTTGCATTTTTAAGGATTGAAGTGGCAAGTCAGACGAAAGAAAACATGGCTAAGTACGTCATGGTCGAGAGGGCGCCACGTCGTTGGGCGCCCCCCTCCAGCGCCTCCCTGGGAGATCTCACCCAACACCACACGCACATGCCCGCACCCAGCGGCATCCGTGTAATAGAGTCTCTCGGGGCTATCCCTTCACTGCCCACACATTTTAAATGTAAATTAGAACACCCACTGGAATGGATTGAAAAGAAAATTCTTACGATCAATTTCACAGGCCAGAGGAGAGCAAACTAATAATATGGATATTCAAACAATAGAGCACATAAAATAGCAAGCAGATCAGGCAATCTGCCCCAAAATTACATATCGTGGGTGACCCAAATCCATTTGCATGTGCCGCTGTGCTACTGTGGTAGGGTTTTGTTTTTTCCTCTGGTGGTTTTAGGGCTCTGGTAAAATTCGACCTGCACGGTTTATGAAAGGCTTCTCCTGGGTGCCTTACACTGACACACTGCATTGGCAGAACAGGTGTAATGGTAATCACCTCAAGGTCATGCACTTATCGCCATCATTACCAAACTCTGGGGATCAGAGGCCCCGGGCACCATGGCCGGAGTTCCCAGTGTGCCTCTGCAGGGAACGCAAGATGTGTCATGAGAATGGCCAAGGTACAAATACCTCATTTCGTTTCGGTTTGGTTTTTTATACCCTCTGATCATTTTTTTTTTTAATTCTCCTCCGTCATTCCCAGGAACATCCATTTTTAGAATTCGGTATAAGGCAGAGAGTTTAGTGATTCTGTGCATACACTTTGGAGTTACATGCATCTGGGTTTGAATCCTGATGGTGCCATTGGCCTGTCTCCTATTTGAGCAAGTGACGTAACACCAGTAAGCCTTTCTCGACTGTACGTGAAAATGGAGCCTAACGCATGGGGCTGTTGCAAGGATTAAACAGCGTCCTACTGATAGATAGCCTAGCAAACTTCCTAGTGCTACAGAGGGAAGCTGTTTCATAAGTAGCTGCAAGTGTGTTTTTCTGCCTGCCTCTCTCCTTTTCGTCCAATCAGTCCAACGTACTATTCATTTTTCTGTCCTGCTTTTCCATCTGCATCTCGCCATCCACGGCACAAAGGTGCACCAAAACTCCACATCTCCTCCGTCCTCCTTTCCAATATCAGCTCCCGTCAGTGCCGCCCACCTGCCATCCAGACCCGCCGAACTTCTCCTGGTCTATGCCACGAGGGCCTCGTCTGGATCCTTGCCTTGCATGTGCTCTCTCCTCACTGCGTGAACAAACCTCGGTTCACTTCTTAGGACTACACTCGAGTGTCACCTCCTCATCTCCACACTTGGTTCCTTCTTTCTCTGTATCCCCATTGATCCCAACAGCCCTGATCCCCTTGTATTGTAATTAATTGTCTATGTGTTTGTGTCTTTCTCCAGATAACACTGACCAGAGATTAACCATGAGCATCTCTGAATTTTCATTCATGTCATTTTCCTGCTCATGTCCTAATATGCTGACAGTCATAACACAGGAGTTCGATAGTTTTGTTGAGTGACACAGAAGCGGGCAACAGGCATCTCATTCAATGAAACTCAAAGTTGTACAGCGCAGTGACTGTCGTTAATAATACTGTATTGTGTTTCTGAGAGTTACCAAGAGTAGATCTTAAAAATTCTCATCACAAGAAGAATTTCCAACACGTGTAATGATGGATATTAACTAGACTTACCGTGATGATTGTTTTGTAATATATACATATATCGATCATTGTGGTGTACACCTGAAACTAATATAACATTACATGTCAATTATATCTCAATAAAAAATAAAAGCCTTGTTTGCCACCCCACCGGGTCCACCATATATTCACACACCATGCATGAATAAGGCAGTCCTTGTCCTCTAGAGAGGACTTCTCTCTGGAGGACATGTTCATATTCATCTCCTTTAAGGAGAGATGAATATATAAACAGCTAATTGCCATATAATATGCAGTAGAAGGGGCCATGGGCAGTCAGGGGAGGAGCACTTATTTAAATATGAAAAAGTTAAAAAAAGCCATTCTGAGTTGAAACCTGTGCTTCTAAAGAACATCTCTAAAGCATTATCAACACTGTTTATTGTTATCATTTATTTTCAGATTTTATAAGGACAGCAAATTCAAAACTTGTGACCCATGTGAACATGTATGAAGTTAATATTCTGGTTAACATAAGCAACTATATGTAGAGATTATTAGTCCTGTGCAATAATTTCAAATTATTCATATTAACATATTCTTAGCACTAAAATTAAATTAACCATAATTGCATCTTTGATGATTCAGAAGACGCATTAGAATCCAGCAGTGACTCAAGGTCAGTGTGAAATTAGCTCCTACTGCATGAAGCAGATGGTTATTTGAACACTGTTTGAAATATCTGTAAGTAAGGATTTGCTGAAACATTTAGAATCTTGCCACTCAATATGTAGGACTACAGAGTTGATACTCAAAAGGCCGCTGGCTGTCGTAAATAACATAATAACATACTATTACTCTCTCTCGTCGTTCCTCTTCTCCAAATCTAAGAATACAACTCTGGGGCGCCTGGGTGGCTCAGTCGGTTAAGTGTCCAACTCTTGGTTTCCACTCAGGTCGTGATCTTGCGGTCATGAGATGGAGCCCCATGTGGGGCTCTGCGCCGAGCTAAGCATGGAGCCTGATTGGGACTCTTTCTCTCCTCTCTCTCTGCCCCTCCGTCCCTGTTCATGCGCTCACCTCGCTCACTCTCTCTCTCAAAAATGAATAGATAAATAATTTTTTAAAAAGAATACAACCCTACAGGACTAGATGTGTAGACATGAGGAATTTATGCAAAATTAAAGAGATGGCCATTTTATTAAGGTTCATCAAATTCTTTTAAAATTTTATTTAATTGGCACAGAAGCAGTAACTGAAAGATTTCCAAGTGAGCACTGGGGTGGTGAGTCAGCTGGAATAAACATCCATTAAGAACTGCACTTAGGTCCTTTTTAATGTGAGTCTTGATGGGTTAGTAATTCCGTGAGAACTCTTTCATATTGAAATGCCATTCATTTTCAGAAAAGACAATTCCTAATCACTCTTCTTTGCACTTTTTCTGCCTACTTAATCCAGTCAACAAATTTAAACAAATTATTGTATCTTGGGACTTATACTTTGTCCTAAAAATTTTGGAACGGATTATACAGAAATTCTTAGGCTAGAACCCCATTACCCATATCTGTAAGAGTATTTAGAGCCATGAAATATAAAAATGAAAAACAGCAGTAACGATAGTGTTTATAGTTTTTGATGTATGGATTATGGATCATACATATTTTAGCACACGAATTTGTCAAAGGTATTATGGATAGATTATTCGCTGAAATGAGAGTGAGGTATATGAAAAATAAACTAAGGAAATTACAGATCGCTGTATAAAGCTAACCAAATATCCGACTGGCTGCTTCTCACCTGCGTTGCACGTGGCTGGCGTTGCTGTCTTCCTGCTGGAATGCGGCCAGCCTCACGAGCTGGTCAGGGATAGGGATCATGCGTATGATTACACAGCACATGAGAACACCGAGTATCCCACAAAACAGGCTGATTTCACTGCATTAGTGTCATCCCTTCCCAGAACCACATCAGCCCCCGCGGAGCATGAGCGCATACAAGCCGAGGGCACCAGCGCTGCCGCTTTGTGTTTGCGGCTCCGGGAGCACCGGGGCACCTGCGGGCGTCTGCAGGCACCTGCGGCTCCCCGATCGCAGCTGAAGCTCCCCAAAACAGATGTGGATGGGAAGAAGTTTTAATTCTGAGTGCATACAAAAGGACTCTTCTAAAAACATTAATTGTACAACACGGGGTAGCCGGGCGAAAATAGCAGCGCTCCTTTTATTCTCTCATTCTCATAAAAATGAAGACACAATACACGGCGCCAAGCTTGAATTCCCCCTTTCTATCTTAGTCTGCTTCATAAGAGGAAAGACGGAGGAAAGGAGCTCCCCTTCTATTGTGTTTATGTTTTGTGTTGCTTTTATAAGATAAAAAAAAATTCAAATTTCATAAAAATTCTTTGTATAGGCAATGTAGTCCTATGGTTTAAAAATCAAAATGACATATAAATAATACTATGGAAAATAACCAGGATTTTGAGTTTCTTTTGTATCCTTCAATGTTCCTTTATATATACAGATGTGTTATTTCTTCAGTTTCTTAGTAAAAGGTTGCACACTACAAAGATTGTATTACACTTTTTTTTTGCTTACAATGTATCCTGAAAATTTCTTCCATAGCAATATAAAAAATTATTTAAAAAATCTTTTTTTACAGGAGCACAGTGTGGAAGTGCCACCTCTTATGCATTAATTACTTTTTAAGTTTAGGAAAATGCAAGCTATAAATTTTATCCCCTTCTTTAAAAATGCAAGCTTTTAAATGAGATAATATTTTAGGCCAAAGGCGAAAAAGAGTTTAAACCCAGTGCTCTAAGATCTTCAATGACTGTTACAGCCACAAATCAAGGGCTGATAGTTTCGTGTTCATATTGCAAAATATTATTGGTTCTGGACAGACAGGGTAATTCCACAGTATATAGAACAAGGTAAAAACACACTACATAAAAAACAGTTTATGCATCAGTATAATAGCTGCTATCTCTAAATACAAAGATCATTCAAAAAAACTGGCCACAAAAGCAGTTATTTAAAGATTTATTGAGATTATACTTTGCCTAATAATACCGTATTATTTTCAATGACTTGGTATGTATGTTAATAGTTGTTTTTTCCTTTTAAGTAAATAAACGTCTTCCCCTCTATTCCCCATCTATTGTAAAAATAGGACAGAGCTGAGGGTGTTGGGGAATTGCAAATGAGTTTAGTCTACTGTAGCAACGAATACTTGTTCTCAATATTTTTAAAGCTATACCGTGTTATTTTCATGACATTCTTTTGGATTATCTTAATCACTAGTTCTCTCTGCTGAGTAAGTAAATTAAAACCAATGATATCCACATAATTCTCACAGAGACTTGATGATATCCATCATAAATAGAGAAATGCAAATAAGAAAAGAAACTTCTGGAATCTCTGTCATTTTACAGACAATTCAACCAAGTGCAGAGAAGTTAAGCAAATTGACCCTGATTGTACAGCTGACCAGAATTTGATTTCGAGAAAGTTGATTCCCACTGGTCCTCTTGGTCCTAAGAGACACTGCTTTATCAATAAATACCCACGTGTGTATGCAATGTGTTACGGACAGAAAGAGGTAAGAAAAGAATAGGATCTCTTTTTGTAAGGATATGAAAGTGCCAAACTGAGCAGAAGGTTAACTTTAATGCAAAATCACTTTTACATTTTCAAGGCATTTTAAAAGTGAGTTATCAAATTCCTGGCAATTGTTATATGCGCAGTGTAGTGTTTGACTCATTCCTAGGGCGAGGCCAAGTCCTATGTGTTTTCTGGGTGGTTTCAGAGCAGGTAGAGCCATAGAAGGAGCTAGGCAGCCTCTCAGGCATTTTTGGCCTTTGGGTCTGGTAACTGAAAAGCTACTTAGTTACCGTCTCAGACAATCATTTCTGGAAGAAGAAGGCATGAGGGATTCAGACAGGTGAAGTTAATTAATAATTATTGAGCACCTACTATATGCTATGGACTATTCTATATTCTGAGAGTATAGTGGTCCTATCTGCCTTGGGGGAAGGATATACTTTTACTAGAAAGTGGTAGGTGCCATAAAAAAGGATGATAGAGAGTGGATGGGATTGTAATTTGAAGCAGGTGGTCAGAGAAGGTGTTGGGGTTGAACCGTGTCCCCTCCCAAATGCATACGTTAAAGTCCTGACCCCCAGCACCCCACAGTGTGACTTTATTTGGATATAGAGTTCTTACGGAGGTAATCAAGTTAAAATGAAGTTGTTAGGTTGGGCCCCAATCTAATATGATTTATAGAAAAGGGGAAATGTGGACACAGAGATACACACAGGGAAGATGATGTGAAGATAGAGGGAAATGCCCTGTGAACATGAAGATGGGCGTCTCTAAGCCAAGGAGAGGGCCTGGAACATCATCTTCCCTTACAGCCCTCAGAAGGAGCCAATCCCACTGTTAGCTTGATTTAGGACCTCCAGCCTCCAGAACAGCAAGAGGACCAATGCCTGCTGTTTGAGCCGTACGTTCTGTGATACTTTGCTACGGCAGCGCTGGCAAACTAATTCAGAAAGTCTCACTGGGAAGGCAGCGCGTGAGTGAAGACTTGAAAGTGATGAGAAAGTTGGCTCTGAAGCTATTTGTGGAAACACCGTTCCAGGCAGAGAGCAAAGAACAGGCCTGAAGCTCGACGCTCTGTAGTGTGTTGGCGGAACAGCAGGAGGCTGGTGCGGCTGTCACGGGGGGCCGATAGGCGAGCAGCTGCGGTGGGGCCAGAGAGGGAGGGCTCAGGAGAGGGACAGATGTTTGGTGCCTTGTAAGCCGTCGTCAGGATTTTAGCTTTGACTCCGAGGGACATAGGAAGCTCCTGGAGGGTTTTGAGCAGAGGAGGGTTATATGGCTATTACTTCGCAAGATCATTTTGCTACAGTGTTGAGCCCAAACCCTGTGAGTGCTGGGGCCGGTAGAAGCTGGAAGAGCATGTGGCTCATACCTGAGCGAGAGACGGTGGTGGCTTGCACCCGGTTAGCGAGCTTGAGAAAGGGTTGCATCGCAGACCTCTTTTGAGCGTAGAGCAAACTGGATTGTCTGATGGTCTGGAAGTGGAGCGTGAGAAAAAGAAAGAAGTCAAGACTAACTTGTCATTGGTGACCCTGATCAGAGCAGCAAAGCAAACGGACTGGAGTGAATTTAAGAGAGAATACGAAAAGAAGGATCTGATACAATGAACGCAAACATTTTCAAAGCAATTTCCTGTAAAGAGCAGGGAACGGGAGAACTAGACAAAAGGCGAGGGGGGGGGTAAGAGATATTTTGGGGGAAGACTGAAAGTATGTTTGCACGGTCATGGGAATGATGCAGTAACGGGGGAAATTGCTGGCGTTGGTGCTACAGTAAAGTGCAGGGGGAAGAACTGAGGGAGCAATGACCTTGAACAAAGGAGAAGGGCTGCTGGAGCAGCAGTGTTTGCAGGGAGAGCCGAAATTCGCTAGAGCCGCGGAGCAAACGCACTTTTCTTCCAGCTCCCTTTAGAAAAGTCTCAAGAAAAATAATTTTAAATTGGCCTCACTGGGGCACATGTCCCATCATGGCCAGTTGTGTCCAGGGGGGTAAGGTACTGAAATTGGTAATATTTACTAGCACTTCGTTTCTCTTGAAAGACTTGACCATTAAAACCCTTAAAAAGAGTGAAATTAAAGCAGGCAAAGTAACAGGACACAAAAGAGCTTCTTTTTAAGGAAAATATTTAAAATAATGTAGTCTGTAATACTATAATGAACGTAAACGTACTGTGTGTTTGAAACTGGGAACAATGCATCATTATGTTGCTTGGGAGTCTGGGGACAGGAAAGAGGGAAAGAAGTGAGCCAACATACCAAGAACAGTAAAAACCCTGAATATAAAATTCATAAATCCTGTGTTCCCTGACTTCTTTTTTTATTCTTTTCTCATTGACTCACTGCTGTACTCTCTTACTTTTAAATTGGGAGAGTTCATCACTGTAGACATTCTCTGAAAGGTGCCTCCTTCGAGATTACGGAAGCAGTGGGTTCAGAGGAAGTAGGCCGTTGTAGCTTGTTTCAAATTTGTATCACTTAAGTGAAGCGGAAGGGTGGACAGAATTGCTTGGTGGATATTTCGGGAAAAAAATTGGTTGGTCGGGTTAGGTTATTATCGACCTCCCCAAAGAACTGGGGATCTGATTCCGATGCGTAATTATTCAGCTTCCCAGTTCACTTGAATATACACACACAGTTTTAGTGATGAGCTTCTGGATAAGAGAGGGGCGACTTGGAAGAGATAGAAAATCAAAGTGGATGTTTATTAATGCGATTCACAATTCAAACACCTAGAGTGAAACCAGACCCAGATGGGAAAGAGCAAAGCTAACAAAGGATTCCAGCTCCTTGACCTGGAACGGAAACCTCAGTATTCGTCAGATGCAAGGAGTTACACTCCAAGAATCCCTTGACATATTTTTAAATGCCTATTCAGCAGAAGTCTTAAATTTGAGTATAGCCTTGATTCTCATCGAACTACCTGGTTAACTTGGACCATCTTTGAGCTTTGGTGAATAAATCTCAAAAATCGTAAACTGATGTGAAGCATTAATCACTGTTTATTATGATACTCAACTCTCTGTGGTTTTAACAGTATGATATACGCATTATAGGCTTGTGTATCTATTCTATATATATTCCATATATGTGATATGAGCTGGGGATGATTTATTTTATTTTATTTCGGGTCTGTGTTTTGCTGATAAACTGCAGGGACATAGGCATCATGCTTAGCCTTCCTGTTTCTTCATTCATACCTTTGCCCAGTTGTTTTGAGGGTCACATGCAATTTTATATAGTCTGTGGGCACCCAAGACTATAAAGTATTAATATAGTTATTTTCGTCCGTGTTCATATTCCGCAGCTTTAAATGTTACCACACACGTTGAAGACTCATAATTATTATATCTCCACCTTCCATGTCTCATTTTTAGTTCCAAAACCAGAAGAGGAATGATACCATATACGTTTCTACTATTGTGTATCACTATCCCTATACTTCTAGCACTGGATGCAACAGACGTTGAGCTTATTGGAAAAAAATGTGAGTAAGTAGAAATGAGTCATACCGAGTACTTCTCGGAAACGCGTGCTATGAGAACGGTTGGTTACACTTCTGCAGCGACAGATCACTGGGCTTGAAGGAGCGTGCTCTTATAACATCAGAGACTTTTCTAAGTACATCAGGATGTCTTGTCTAGTGTGAAAGAGACCATCTTTAACTTTGCTCACCATCATGTCTGGCAGAAAAACGTGGAAGGACTCGGTGATCTCATTTTAGGTTCCTTTAAAACTTACAGAAATTGGATCAGTAAACAGCTGCCAAGCTCATGATTGTACATTTAAATAAATAATGAGAGATTTAAAACAAATATAAATACTACTATATATAATTCAAGTATTTTATTCTGATGTAATTTTTAAAGATTTGACAGAGAGCATGAGCAAAGGGAGAGGCAGCGGGAGAAGCAGGCTTCCCGCTGAGCAGGGAATCCGATGTGGGACTCGATCCCAGGACCCCGGGATCATGACCCCAGCCGAAAGCAGACGCTTCACTGACTGAGCCACCCAGGCGCCCTTATTCTGATGTAATTTTAATACAAAACCATGTGTTCATACTTTAATTTCCATTGCATTTTTGTGTACATTTTTTATCATCTTCATTGTTCTATAATTGACACACAATAAAATTAACCATGTGAAATTTGCAATTCCGTGGTTTTTAGTATATTCACAGAGTTGTATAGTCATCACCACAATCTAAGTCTGGAATATTTGTATCAACCCAAGAATAAACCCATATCCATTAACATTGACTCCATAACCCTTCCTCCCTCGTATCCCCCAGCCCTAGGCTAATATACTTTCTGTCTTTATAGATTCACCTATCCTGAACATTTTTTGTAAGTGGAGTCATGGAGCGGGGCCTGCGTGGCTCAGTCAGTTATGAGTCCTATTCTTGGTTTCAGCTCAGGTCATGACCTCAGGGTCCTGGGATTGAGCCCTGCCTTGGGCTCTGTGCTCAGTGCGGAGTCTGCTTGTCCCTCTCCCTCTGTTCCTCCCCCTGCTTTTGCTCTCTCACTTTCTCTCTCTAGATAAATAAATAAAAGCTTTAAAAATTTGGAATCATGGAATATGTGGCCCTTTGTAACAGGCTCCTTTCACTTACCATAGTGTTTTCAAGATCCATCCATATCGTAGCACATATTGGTACCTTATCCCTTTTTATTGTCAATAACATTGCACTATATAGGTACACCACACCTTATCTATCTATTCGTTAAAGGACGTCTGTGATATTTCCATATTTTTCTGTTTTGGATGGTCCTCCTATGAATATTCATGTGCAAGTTTTTGTGTGGACGTATATTTTATGTATCTTGGGTGTGCACCTAGAATGGAAATGCGGGGTCATATGGTAACTACTTAATATTTTGAGGAACTGCCAAAATATTTCCAAAGTGGCTGTGCCGTTTTATATTCTTACCAGCAATGAATGAGGATTCAAACTTCTCCACATCGTTGTCAACACTCATTACTATCTCTTTGATTATAACCATCCTAGTGGGTGCAAATTAGTATCTTGTGTGGTTTTAAGTTGCATTTTCCTAATAATCACTGATGTTAAACATTTCTTTATGTGTTTATTGTCCATCTGTATATCTTCTTTGGAGGAATGTCTACTCAAGTTCTTTGCCCATTTTTAAATTCAGTCTTCTTAGTATTGAGTGGTAAGGGACCTTTATATATTGTAGATGTAAAAGTCCATTATCAGATATGTGATTTTCAAATATTTTCTTTTGTTCTCTGGCTTGTTTTTTAACTTTCTTGTTGGTATCATTTGCAACATGAAGTTTTAAATTTTAATATAGTCTAATTTATCTTTTTCGTTGCTGTTGCTTGTGCTTTCGATATTAGAAACCACTGTCTAAACCAAGGCACAAGGTTCACACCTACGGTTTTCCTCTAAGCCTTTTATACTTTTGCTCTTACATCAAGTCTATACTATATTCTGAGCAGATTCCTGTGAGTCATGTAAGGTAGAAGGTCCAAATTTATTCTTTTGCATGTGGGTATTCAGTTATCTGAAGACTATTGGTTGAAAATTATTCTTTACCCATTGACTGGCCTTCACACCCTTGTCAGAAATCAACCGACTATAAATGCATGGGTTATTTATTAATTCTCAGTGCTATTCATTGATCTATAAATTTATCTTTATGCCAGGATTAATGTGGCTTTATAGTTAACATTTGAATTCGGGACTTGTTCTTGTTTTTAAAGGTTATTTTGGCATCCGACGTCCCTTGCATTTCCATATGGGTTTTTTGAATTAGCTTGTCAGTTTCTACAAGAAGTCTGGTGGCACAGCGGTGATTCGCTGCGGCCCTCCCTCCCAGGGTGGCCACTCTTCCTGCCCCAAGCTGCTCTGCCCCTTGCGCTGCTCTGGGGAAAACATGGTATCCGCCCTCAATATGTGAATAGTGTTAGGTCTCCGCTCAAAGGCAAAAGATTCAACTTTGTGAATTGATCAATAAGAATAGGGAACTTTTTGCAACTTTCTGTAATTCGTCATACCTGGACAATATGTTTGGGGCTCAGGATGTCCTAGAACATTTCTTGGGTGTCCTTGGCCTTTTGTTTGTGAAGTTTTCTCTGCCCAGCATTTCTGGTTTCCAAATATGATTCTTAAAGGTGTAGCTTTTCATTAGTACTTATAATGGGGAGTATATTCAATATGCAACAAATAATTTCACTGGGCTTTGCTGTCAGTTAACAAATGCACTTGTGGAAGCAAATAGCCCTTGGGAGGAATTGGCATCCCTAAAGTAGCAACAGACAAGCCTCAGATGAATACAAACTAACTAACTTCAATACATGCTGATCTTTGCCAGCTTTGCTTCCAGCAAAAATGCTTTCAGTGTGCCCTTCCTTATCTTGACACAGATACGATGGGTATCTGTAAAGAGAATAGAGCTCTACTAATCATGGTTTTTGTTTTCTGTATTTTATGATGTTTTGACAATTTGGGGGGCCCTGTGGACCTGGGGAGGGGTTAGCTAATTCCTACAGACAGCTAACAACTTGCTTGTGCGCAGGCATCTGATATGCAAACCCATCAATTCCTCAGCTATACCTCTGTTTCATTTTCAGACTCCTGAAGTCCAGAACATTATCCCCCTGACCTAAATCACCCCAGATCCAGGTACCGGACAACTAGTGATCACTACTATAATTCGGAGCCTACCAAAATTATTCAAACTATCCATTGCTAAGCTTGCACTGATTCTTTTGATTAATACTTGCAATACTTGCAAAAATGTCACCATCTTCTATCACGTGTAGTAGATAGTTTTCCATCTCTTGAGGTCCAGATTGTACACAACTTGGCATATCGCATAACAGTAATGTTTAAAAGGTCTTTTAAATCACCCCAGATCCAGGTACCGGACAACTAGTGATCACTACTATAATTCGGAGCCTACCAAAATTATTCAAACTATCCATTGCTAAGCTTGCTTACTGATTCTTTTGATTAATACTTGCAATACTTGCAAAAATGTCACCATCTTCTATCACGTGTAGTAGATAGTTTTCCATCTCTTGAGGTCCAGATTGTACACAACTTGGCATATCGCATAACAGTAATGTTTAAAAGGTCTTTTAAATCACCCCAGATCCAGGTACCGGACAACTAGTGATCACTACTATAATTCGGAGCCTACCAAAATTATTCAAACTATCCATTGCTAAGCTTGCTTACTGATTCTTTTGATTAATACTTGCAATACTTGCAAAAATGTCACCATCTTCTATCACGTGTAGTAGATAGTTTTCCATCTCTTGAGGTCCAGATTGTACACAACTTGGCATATCGCATAACAGTAATGTTTAAAAGGTCTTTTAAATCACCCCAGATCCAGGTACCGGACAACTAGTGATCACTACTATAATTCGGAGCCTACCAAAATTATTCAAACTATCCATTGCTAAGCTTGCTTAGCTTGCCTGATTTCCCTTGCCTGTTTCTTCCTTCAAACACCAAAGTAAAGGCTTTGAGCCACACTTCGTCCTTGCTCCCTCTGCCACCTGATTGACCCATGGTGCTTCCCCTGTGGCCCTGTGTGGAGTGGTGTGAGTGTGTCTCCTCTTCTTGGGAACTGTTTAACAACAATATTTTCTTTTTTTTTTTAAGATTTTATTTATTTATTTGAGAGAAAGCAAGAGAGAGAGAGAGAATGAGCAGGAGGGAGGATCAGAGGGAGAGGGAGGAACAGACTCCCCACCGAACAGGGAGCCCAATGTGGGCCTCGATCCAGGACCCTGGTATCTTGACCTGAGCTGAAGGCAGAAGCTTTAAACGACTGAGACACCCAGGTGCCTTCAACGGTATTTTCTATGGCAATTATTCCCTGATCTATCGGCCTCTCTATATCTGGGGGAAAAAATCTCGGGGGCCTGTGATGCAAAGCCCTTTCTACTATACTGTTACATGAAAGAATAATCAATGCAGGCTAAAGAGCACTGCACTTCTCTGGACAGGCTAACCCCACGCCTGCCATGGTGATCAGTCATATGCTGGAATCACGTAAAAAACGTATTCTAGCTTCTCTGATACCACTTGGCAGGGTACAATAGCTACCGAAACATAATCTCAGATTATGGGTAGATTGATTAAGTCCCTTAGCAATGTTTCCCATGAGTTAACACAAATGTATTCAACCAGTCAACCTTTCAGAACTTTGAAACCTGGTAAACAATTACAGTGAAATTTTTACTTAGGTTAACATCATAGGACTGGAGAAGGAAAACTTGTCTCTCTCTAAAAGAATATTGAAAGGCTTACAAAGACCTTTTAAACATTACTGTTATGCGATATGCCAAGTTGTGTACAATCTGGACCTCAAGAGATGGAAAAATATCTACTACACGTGATAGAAGATGGTGACATTTTTGCAAGTATTGCAAGTATTAATCAAAAGAATCAGTAAACAAGCCACCCAGTTACTCTTGAAACTAACATGTATCCTAATTAAACAAAGGTGAAACCATCACCCGGGCCAGTGGTTCATGTTGTTCTTGTATTAAATCTACCTTTTTTTTATTTTAGATGAAAAATAAAATTTCCAATTTTGATATGGATTGCATTGAATGTGTGGATGAATTTGAAGAGTATATTAGTTTCTGATTGCTGCTATAACAAATTACACAAACATAGTGGTTGAATACGGCACAAGTTTATTTTCTTACAGTCCTGGAGGTCAGAAACCCAAAATAAGTGTCATTTAGCTTAAGTCATGATATCCACAGGGCTGGTTCCTTCTGGAAGCAATGAGGGGAGAGTCAATTTCCTTGCCTTTTCAGTGTCTGGTGGCTGCCTCTGTTCCTTGGCTTATGGCCCCTTCCTCAATCGTCAAAGTTCATTACTCCAGTCTGTGCTTCAGCAAATTCATTGTCTTTTAACTCTGACTCTTTTTGTGTCCTTCTTATAAGGACCATATGATTATACCATGTGTATCTGGATAATCCAGTATAATCTCTCCTTGTCAAAATCCTTAATTAAACCACATCTGCAAAAATCTCTTTTGCCACATAAGGGGGCATTCACAGGCTCCAGAGATTAGAATGTGGACGTATTCGGGGCAGGGCGTTACTACCACTCAGAGTATTTCCGTCTTAACAATGTGAAGTCTTGTGACTCACAACCATGGGATGTGTTTTCATTTATTTAGAGCTGCTTTAATTTCGTTCAGCAGTGCTTTGTCATTTTCACTGTATCAGTTTTTCACTTCTTCTGTTAAACTGATACCTGTGTATTTTATTCTCATTGATCTATTATAAACGGAATTGCTTGCTTAACTTCATTTTACAAATGATTAGTATCTGGAAATGCAATTGATTTTTGTATTTTAATATTGTATTCTGCAATCGTATTGACTCATGTATGAGTTCTAATGGCTTTATAGTGGATTACTTAGGATATTCTGTATCCAAGACCATGCCATCTGAAAAGGAGATTATTTTGTTTCTTCTTTTGCAATCTAGATGACTTTTATGTCATTTTCTTGCCTACTTGCCCTGGATGGAACTTTCAGTAAAATATTGAATAGAAATGGTGAGATCAGACATCCTTGTCTCCATTGCATATTTATTATAAATGAAATCTCAAACTAAATTTAGAAAAAAATCAGAATTTACAAGTAGGTAAAATGTCAGAAAATAAAATCATCTGTATTTCTGCATTTGGATGGAGTCGTTTGTGACAGATCAAGCTACTACTAAGAACAAGAGGGGGGGAAAGAGCCAAATGAAATGTAAATTGTATAAGAAAACGATCATTTTTAATCACATTGGAAAGTTGTGGAAGCAGCACGCACTAGAGGAACTTGGTTCAGGATCGTCTTGAATCTTGGAAAGGTGAGCTGATTATCTGCAAGTACGTTTTTTGGAAAGCATCTGCAATTTTGGATGTGGCTTAACGTCTGAGAATATGAGCTTGGCCTGTGTCAAAAGCTTTAGAGGCAAAGGGCCAACATGAGAAATGAAGCAGACATAGACTGAGTCCTAATAAAACTGAAACCTAAGCTTTATTCAGCTCAGTTTTAAGGTGATCAGCCCCCTTCTCTGTCTACATTTAAAAATTTACAATTTTTTGGTTATAAAAATATTGCTATATTTGCCAACATAAAGGATTATATAATTGAATATGGAGAGAGAATAAAACTACAATAAAAACGCACCTATAGAAACTCAAGTGTTAAAAGTCATCGGACCAGAACAAAATAACCTTAATTAATATATTCAAGAAAAAAAAGAAAAAGAGAAAAAGATGAAAAGATGTAAAATTAACCAGATAACTGGATTCTATAAAATGAATAAATGGAAATATTAAGATGGATAATTTTATACTGACAATTCTATGAATGAATTTAACACAATAATACAAAAATCTAATGTCAAAATTAATTAAAATTTTTCCATACTCTTGAATGTTAGATCATGTATTTCTAAAAATTCCATGGGTCAAAAGAAGAAATTAAACAATATTTATATTGAATACCATAGAATACATAACCCATTAAACTTGCTAAATGCATGCAGTCAGTGAAGATTTTAGAAAGAAAATTACTACTTAAGTGCAAATATTAGAAAATGAAAACAAAAAAAAAATCAGTGATCTAAACTTGATCTCACCAAGTCAGGAAAAGAAATCTAACCTATATAATGTAGAATGATGCATATAAATAAGATAAAAACATAAGTCAACAACATAGAACGTAAAATATGCAATAGAGAAGAATTAACAAAGCCACAATTTGGTTCTTTGGAAAAATTAATAAAAGCGATAAACTGCTATCAAGACAAATCAATAGAAAAAAAGAAAGCACACATTACCAATACCAAGAAAGAAAAAGAGGATTTTTTTTTTTCTTTTGAAAGAGAGAGAGGGAATGAGTGGGGAGGAGCAGAAGGAGAAGGAAAG
Organism: Ailuropoda melanoleuca; assembly: GCF_002007445.2. Lineage (NCBI taxonomy): Eukaryota > Metazoa > Chordata > Mammalia > Carnivora > Ursidae > Ailuropoda > Ailuropoda melanoleuca. The sequence continues at coordinate 15,744,880 of NC_048235.1, read as the reverse complement.
AGAGAATCCTAAACAGGCTCCCTGCTCAGCGTTGAGCCCCATGCGGGATTCAGCCTCACAGCCCTGAGATCATGACCTGAGCCAAAATTAAGAGTTGGATACTTAACCAACTGAGCCACCCAGGTGCCCAGAAAAAAGAGGATTTTGATGTAGAAACTAGACGCAATAAAAAGAGAATGAGATTATGTTTTGAAAGAGTTAAAGTCCATGATCTAATTAAAAAGTACCTTGAGTCTTGTCATTTTTCTTTTCAACTTTTGAAGCCTTCCTGTTGCCCTGAGGATGAACAAAGGCCAGTGTGAGCTGCTGCTTGTGCACAGATGGAACTCATCTGCTGGTACTGGACCTGCTCTCCCTTCCCTAAGCTACAGCCACGCTGGCTGCTGGCTTCCTTCAGCCCCTCATGCATAGAGTTCTCACCAGTCAGGATTTTCACAAATGCTGTTGCCTCTGCCTTCAACCAGGTGAGTCAAAGAATCTTTAATAGGGCTGCTTACTCTTGAGAGTCCTTGAAAGCATACTCTGCAATCTTGGTTTAACATAATATGATTTCTTGGGCTATGAAAAAGTCCAGAGCATAATCTCCAAATAGATTATTGCAGTGAACTCTGTAATTTATTTTTCTTGAATTTAAAAAATAGTGATTAAAAGATAGTCCACAAATACATAAAAACAAAAGAGGAAAAAAGCAATCTAATTTCCAATCTTCCAAAACAAAAGTATTGTTAACATTGTTGAGTAGAGTTTTATATTTTATTTATATGTAACGTAATTTTATGTAACTCTCCACATTATACTTTTTATGACTTTATAATATTCCATTATATGATTTTATCATAAATAATCATTTCTTTTTGATGGAAATTAACTTCTGATTCTTCTCTATTGTAAATAATTCTTTCCTAAACATGTTTTTTTTTTTAAAGCCTTTTTTGATTTTAGGGTTATTTCCTTAGACCGTATTTCCCAATTGTGTCACCATTAGGTCAAAGAGTATGCATGATTTTGGAGTGATTACTACATAATGCCAAAGTACCATGTAAAGCAAAATGCTACTGCTCACGTCATTGGAAGAGTATGACAGTGTCCACTCCTTTAAGCTCTTCCTGAGCCTGGATTTTCTCCATTTTTAATCTATTTTCAAATTGGGTAACAGATACAATGTTTATTTTAAAGACAAATTTCTATTTATTTTATTACCACTGCTTTCTAGAGAGGTCCGTGGTTCAGTTGCATTTTCCCTGTTTGTACGTGTTTTACTCTTTTTTTATTGCAAGAATATTGTCATTAGGTTGATAACTTTTCAGACCACTTGGAATCCTCAGCAGTAAAGTTACACGGCGCACATATATAGAACAGAAAACAATGTATAGAGGACTTTAAGAAGAAAAGGGGGTGTTAGTTTTCTTGAAAAGTACTTGAATTGACCTTCAAACCATTCATCACACAGTTTATAGAAACTAACCATTCCTCAATTTGTTGTTTTTTACCACTCCTTGCAAAGCACTGTATTAGACGTAGTTAAAAGCACAAAGTTCCTAAGGCATACCTGCTCTGTATTGGAGAGAGGTTGCTGAGGAAATTGTTAATTAGCAATTTATCAAGATACCCATGTCATTGTGTATTGTAAAATGCCCGTGGGCCAAGTGTAAATTATTCATAAATTAACATAGGAAAAGCAACTAGGTCAGCAAGCGGAAGGTCATATCTACCTGATACACTGAAATGCTAATCAACCCATAATTATGAAAAATGAATATAGACAGAAATAAGCATTTATGAACAAAAACTACACATTATCATGTACATTACCTCACTTAATAAAACTTCCAAATTAAATTTATAAAATTGTTAAAAGTCAGTCTCAATTCCTCTTTAGTAAATGTAAAATTTTTCTAGTGAAACCTGTACAATGCAGACACCTAGGGCACCATAATTGGTGTTAGGGGAAACCTCACAGAATTTATTTTCCGCTAATAACAAACAGAACAAAGACATTTTTTTCTGGTTTATAAATGCTAACTTACACCTACTTGGCAAGCAACTGAATGTGTCTGTACAACGATATAGATAATGTCACTCTTGGTTAGTTCAGTTTCCATTAAGGATTCATCTTAATGCTGCATGATAGGAAATAATGTTTCTGTGCATCTCAGATTTTCTACTATCGTAAACAATTTTATTATCGAGTTTGTCACATCATTTCAAGTTACTAAATATCCCTTGAGCCCTATATGTTTACAGCACTTTTAGCTGCTAGCTTTATCATGGTGAAGACAGCCCAGGTTCTGCTTTCAGTGACACTGCAGTAATGGGTACGTTTCTGATAGAACTGGGATTTCGGTTGCTGATTAACAGCTTTCCACCACCAGAACTGTCCACATAGCTCAGCTCCGGGGAATTGACCAACGTACAAAAGACCCTCAAAGGGGTGCAAATCAAGATCTAACAAAAAATAGTATAATTTATTTGTTGACCATTTTTTATATGGTATAGCTAATGAGGAAATTTTTTATATATATCTCATGGGGAATTCTTTATACATACGCAATTTTTTTTGCTTTATCCTTTATGACAATATATTAAAAAGCTAATGTTATGAAAATCACTTTACAGATGAGGAAACTAAGGCCGGGCGGGGGGGGGGGTTGATAATTTCACCAGGATCCCATAACTAGTGGCAAGTGTCACCGAGCCAGCTCTGATCCCACAGCCTGTGGTCCTCACCATCATGCTGTATGTAAAGTGTTCAAGAATGTGGTCTTCGGCCAAGCCATTGACTCCAGAGCCACTTTACTTTTACAACAAGATGCCACATGTTTTTTATATTGCTGTCCATACAGAGAGTAAAGAAATAACCTGGCCTCCTCCAGGAGCCTTCAGACTCCAATTCTGACGTACGAAGCTGTAGGAATCTTTCCGCTGCTTTGCACTCTGATTACCATTTCCTTTCTGTTGCACAATCAACTTCGGTCTGGTGCCCTTTAGAGAACAAGGAAGAAGCTTTGTGCTAAAATTTTTAAATACTTTTAATCAAATGCAAATAAAATGATCAAACTCTGGGAAAATGAAATCCAAGGTAATAATGCCAACGTTAACACTTCCATAGAGCTGATGCGCAGTATTCAAAGAATCCTATAACCTGTTGGTGGAATCATACTTCTAAGGGAATGAGTCTGTGCTCCTGAGTATTTTTCCAAGTTTTAATGAGCATTCACAATGTTAAAGCAATTTGCTTATTCCTCCTTAATTTACTTGTGTTCAATAGAGCTCATTCAGCCACCAGGAAATGTGCTAAGCCTTGTGATAGCTAAAACACAGAGAAGTTTGTGAACACTTTTGAGAAAATGAAGGTTGTTTGGAGAAAAAACAGAAGAGGAAGAAATCATGGGCTTTGAGGATATTACAAAGTAAGCAAGTCTGGTAACCAAGAGACACAGACAGAAAAGGGGCGTTGAAAAAAACCAGCCTTTCCAGAGAAACACTTGGCTCGGGGGCGTCAGGAGGGTCAGATGGGGAGAACACACACTTCTGAGGCCTCTTGTGTACACAGATCCTCGGGTCCAGGAGCGCTGGCCCACGCCTTCACAACTGCTTTAAATAGACCAGCTCTACCCGGACGCTTCACAGACGTGTCAGCGAAGCCTTATGTGCAATTGCTCGTCTTCAGGTACGAGATGTCAAGAGAGTCACGGCTTCCCGGGAAGGCTTGGGCAGCCCGGAACCCACTGCCTGTTCCCTCCACATTCACTGACCAAAGAGAGTCTTCCAGAGGTGAAAAGCGGGAGATTATGTTTTTAATGCTTTATAAAAATGTACCAGTTATTCTTTTTCAAAATGTTATCAACTCTATTTTTTTAACTTTTACAGATATGTGAGCAATTTTTCTAAAATGCTGTTCCTTGTGTTCTTGACTGTCGAAGAAAAAATGTTGTGTCTCACTCCCAGACCACGGAGGGAACGGATTTATGCATGCAATTGGTGTGCCTTTGATAAACCAATCTTTTGCTTTGGGGTGAAGATTTTGGTAATTTTTTCAATTATTTTAAAAAGTTTGATGTTTCAGGAAGTTCTAGAATTCATTTGTTTTGAAACCCAAAAATGGGTCTATGATGGAGATGATTTGCTGGTATCTCTGGTGGTGATGGGCCGTTGAGAGTTTCAAATGCGATCGTGACAATTGCTTTGGAAACTGGAATGCACGGCACAATGTGAAAGTGTAATTTTGATTTGGTATTAAAAAAAAGAATAGCAACAGCACATATTTGTGTTTTTGTCTTGTCTGAAGAAATGCACAGCTGTCCTGGGTTGTGTTGAAAATGAAGAGTGAAGAAACACCCAAATGGGGACAAATATGAAGCCAAGCTTAATATTCTTTCAACAGCAAGTGTGTATCACACTTTCTCTTGCTTCAAGCATTGCCACGTGGAGTTGCCTTTCCTCTGCTTGGACACCCCGACCCAAAACCTCTTTACTTGGTTAACCTCCTTAGCCTCAGCTTAGGCGTGACTTGGGAAGATGATCTTGTGGAGCTTGAAGGGAAAGCTCTGTTTCATGTCTGGTTTGTCATGTGTTCAGCGTAAATGAGCCGTGTGTGAAACTCTTCACCAAATAAACTAACTCAAATGAAGGAATAGTTCAAGACAGGAATTACCATGAAAATGTCATCCTTGCCTCCTTGCTCACATTCCCCTTACCACCCTGAAATGTAGAAAACTGTGGTAGAGGGCTTGGTCATCTCCGGTGCTCCGGAGGAGGCTCGAGTCAACGTTATGTGGACACCAGGGGCTGGGAAGCGTCAGCTGACATCTGGAAGACGCGAGCGCGACAAGAAGAGTGTAGCCTGTCGTCAGGAGGCTATTTGGTAGACAGCTGGGGGCAGAAGAAGAGAAGAGAATGATCACTTTCATCTAGGCTTCATTTCAGTATCTTGTTCAGGTGATTCATTGAGCCGTCCTATCCATCTACCCCTCTGGGTCATAGATTCACAATGTTATATGTCTGTCAGGTCTGCTGGGCTCCCAGCAGGAGCCTCTTTTATGGGTGAAAGACAAATTTATAGACAAAAGAACAAATAGCATGCCTCGAGATAGCATCTTATAGCCCTAGTAATCTTCCTAGAAAATTCAAATCTATAAAAACCTTTTCACGATGTACCAACAATACAGAACAGATGATATGATATCCAGATGATTGAAGGGCTCACAGGATAAAACCGTGGCACATATAATCCAGTAAACGTGTTTGGATCTATTGTTGCCCTTATTAGCTTTTGTTTTAGAAGAGATTTGACCAATGTTTGTGGAAAAAAGAAGTTGTCAGTAAATGAATGCATTTGGTAGATTTGTTCTCTCCCTAAACGTGGCCAGTGTCTCTACAAGTGATTTAATGGTCCATAAAAGACCTTTTCTTTTTGTAATTTTAAGAAATGTAATTTATTTAAACTATGATATTTATCCTAAAATCTTGAATAAAGAAACAATAGAGAAGGCAAAATATCGTGATGTGTGGATACTCATACCAACTAGTTCGGAAAAGTTCACTTAGTAGAATCAGTTGACCTCCTGATAGTAGGTTCCGGTTGGACATTCCTCCTCGGTTGGTGGGCGGTTAGAAAGGAGTTTGGGGTAAGGACTGTGAGGATGCGGACATGCCCATGGCTATTTAGTCATGAGTGAGCGTCTTCAGCTGGCAAAATATTAATGTGTTATGAAATGTGAAATAATTGCCAGAATTTAAGAAATTGTAACATTAGAAGTTGGTTAAGGACTCTTACTGTCAACAGGGAGGGAGAAATCATGGTCTAGACCATGGCATTTGTCCCTTAAATCCTGCAACTAAGGGAGTCTATGTAACAGGGTCAAATTAACACATGGTACACCTGTGTTAACAGAATTCAACTAGAGTCCTGAGAAACACCCTTTTTGAAGAATAGCAGTATTGACCTTTGCAAATAATCCTCACAATAACCATTTTGTGTATGGGCTTTGAAGTCACAAGAGCAGAGTTTCGATACTGGCCCCACTGCTCAGTAACTGAGTGACTCTGGGCATCAATTAACCTCTCTGTGTCTCTGTTACTTCACCTGGGATGTGGGGATAATTATCGTATCGACCTCATCTATATGCGCAGGGATAATAACAGTACCTACCTTAGAGGTGTTTTGAGACTTAAGGTAATAAATGTAAAGCATTTAGAACAGTATATACTTAGCAAGGTCTCAATAATAGTAGCTATTAATATCTTTTCAATATCCTAAATTTACGAGAAAGCTGAAGCTCAAGGAGCCTCTGTGCATACTGCAAACGATGTCTGCAGACAGCGACAGAGCAGGGACTCAGGTCCAGTCCTGATTACGGAGCACGTATTCCTTCCCACATCGTCACATTCCGGAGCTTATGGAGGTCAAATAAAAGAGTAAAGACAAGCGGGGCATCCGCTTGGTTAGGTCAGGGAGAGAGGGAAAGGGAGGCCGACTGTGGAAAGGTGAGTTTAAGACTCAGCAGTAAGATGATTCAAGCTGGTGACTTGGTCTAGGGTAGGCCTGTGGGCATGACTTCGGAAAATGCAATAAAGTGGTCGTAGTTTGAAGCTGTCCAAAATTTTATCCTACCGGAGTATGCGATATTGGTAAACAAATCTCTTCGTGTCCCGTGTCTTAGTTTTGCAATTTGTATCATAAAAAGAACAGACCAAATCATCTTTTATTTCCCTTTCACATGTAAATCTTTGGCTCAGTGACACAATCAGCGTTCGTTTTCGTCTGACCTCAACTTCCATCTTTCACGCTGTAAATGAGCCCTTGAAGCGAACCGTATCTTATCATGAACCAATATTCGTTGAGTCCCTCCTAAGCATATAAAGCGTGACAACTGTTGTAGGAGTTGAAGACGGACGGCCGGTGTTGATGCTGTTCTCATGGAATCCCTCCCTCCGCCCTCGTCCAGCGGCAAGAGCAGCACATGCACACGAAGCATTCGCTGTAAGCAGAAAGCAGGTATTTCTCCTTCGAACATGGAAGTACGACGCTACTGACATTCAAACCTTGGAAGGTGTGGGGTGTGAGCAGGGCCTAGAATTTGAACGTGCGGAATAGAGGAGAACAGAGATACTTGGATTAAGTTTAGAGAACATGAAATACATGAACCAAAACAGCCTCTGCTGGAGTAGAGCGAGTGTGAATGAAGAAACAGAGGTGAGGGACAACTTCTTTCTTACTTTGTATGTATTAGAGAGAGAGCATTTATTTATTTTTTAGAGAGAGAGAGAGCATGAGCGAGCAGGAGAGACAGCGGGAGAAAGAAAGAATCTTAGGCGGGCTCCGTGCCCGGTGCAGAGCCCGACTCCGGGCTCGATGTCAGGACCCAAGACCAGGACCTGAGTTGGAACCAAGAGTCAGAGGCTTCCTGGATGAGCCACCCAGGTACCCTGAGGTACACCTTCTTAACAGGTACAAGTGCCGTAACCAGGGGCTGTGGGGTCAAGGTGTTTGTCAGCGGCGCGGGCGCAGTAAGGAAGCACTTAAAATGTTCAGCAGAAGCTGACTAGATTAGAGCCGTAGTATTTCGGAAGGACCCTGACAGCAGGTGGTTTGGCAGAAAAGGAAACTGGAAGAAGGTCAGCCGGTAAGGAATTGCCACTGTTAATCTACACCATGAAACGAGCGGGCGAATATCTGTCTTTGATTGGAGATCTGGGTTAGCCGGTTGGTAGCCCATTAATATGCTTTTTGAATGGATAAATAATGGTTTAAGGTTAGAAAAAAGATGCGAAAATGCTCTGCTGACCCATAATAAAATCCAATAGACGAGAGCTGCCGAGGACTAAGGTAATCCTGACAAACATATAATAGCATTATAGAAAGCAGATTAAAGAACAGGGGTGTTTTTGTGCACACGACCAAAAATACAATCTACTACAGTAAAATGTCCATGTTATTTGCAGAATGGCTCCGCTCGATATTTTATTTTCACTCATTTCCATATATGCAATCAAAACTCCAATATATTTCACATTCAAGCGTGTGCTATGAGATAGGGTAGTCTGGTCAAACAATGTTGTAATTATTCAGCCTCAAAAAATTTAAACAGATCTTTCAAAGAAAGAGTTTCCTCCACAATCTGTTAGTCACTCAGTTGCTGAGTCCCTTTGCAACATTTTTGCCCCTTCAGGTCAGTTTTGGGAACGTGCGTGGAGGGCCTGAATGAAATAAAACTGGGTGAGGTGAGTCACTTAAATGTTAATCGCCACAAGTCTTCATTGATGGCTAGACAGAAGCCTAGAAAATACGATGACTACTGGACAGGTCCTTTCCTTAAACAGTTTTCTGATATTACTACTATGTGTAAAAGATATTATTTTTTATTGATCCTGGACGCTTGGCAAATATAACTTACAAGCTTACTCTAGAGCTTACAAAATTATCAGCTTTTATATAGTTGACTGCTATTGCAATTTTTTTTTGTCTGCCTAGGTGTCTTAGTAATTTTCTTATCTTTTCTTATATGACCAACTGTCTTGGAAAGAGGGGGAGCCATGTACCCCAGCATCCCCCCTTAGTACCAAAGAGACATAGCCTTTCTTAGAGAAATGCTTCTCCCGTCCCATTTTTACCTGTCTTTTTCCTTTTTATTCTGAGTCACAGCCCTTATGCAAAAGAAAGGGAAGGTTAAGTAGGTGATTACTATGGACTGTCTTGTACAGTGAGTGTCTGGAAATAACTGCTGGTGTTGTGCAGCTTCTCACAGAGCTTCTCCATGGCCATTTAAATGCATATGGAGACCCGGAAGGACTCCAGTGAAAGAGGTAGGCTGTGTTCTCTTACCTGATTCAACTTAGTATTCTGCTAACTGGTTATCTGAAAAAGTTAGTAAATGGGGGTCATAAAATAGGATACTTATATTGCTGAGTATTTTATCCATCTATCCATTTAATTGGTAATTTTTGATAGGAGGCTAGACTCATTTTTAAGTACAGGTTTACAGATTGGGGATGTGATTGTATGTATTTATTTTTTTATTTTTTCGATCACATTCATAATGCATCCTTGCAGTCACAGAATTATGGCTTCTTGAGAATGAGTTAGAACTTCACGAAAACCAGACATTACAGGTGCAGTAGCCTCTGGGGCTTTCTCTTCGGCATCAGTCTGTTTCGGCGGTCTCGCTCACGCACAAACAGCAGCATACGTAACAGTCTATGTTGATAAGCCTTCAAGCAAAGTTGTATTAATTTAAAAAGAAATGACAGCTCTTCTTTTCTGCACTCATATTTCCTCACTTTATTCAGCAGCTAATTAAAATGTATCATTATAACGAAAGCAAGCCTGCCCTAAACAGGTTTGGGAAAAAACACCAGTAGCCCTTGCTACACATAGGGCTCACCTCCTGGGGGCAGAGTTGCCTGGGCCAGTGGCCTAGCTCGGTCCCCGCTCGGCCTTGGGGTGCTGCGGCAGAGGGTCAGCCTAAGAAATGGAGACCACCAGTTAACGCTTGACTTAGTTAAGAGGGGATTGATTAAACACGCTTATTCCTCCCCGCTTTGTCAGCACCTGGGCTCTTACCGAATCTCTAAGGCCGTTGCTAATGTCGGGCGGATGTAATACAGCCGAGATAGCTGGACCCCGTGTAACTCCCCCAAATACAGTTTCTTTTGCCTTTAAAGAGTAGGTACTTTTCATAGCAGACTAAGCTGGGGCCCCGAACTACCAATCATTATCAAGCATTCAAACGTGAGCGGGTACTGTGCCCAGTATTTTTAATCAATTATTTTATTGAATCTTTTTAACAACCCTGCGAGTTTGAAACCTGTGTTATCAGCATGAGCGATGAGAAATCGGAGGCTCAAAAATTAAACGTGATCTCTCAGAACTCTCATACGTAACAGGCTCAGGCTGCAGATTAAAATTCATAGCCCTCTGGGCATAAAGCTGAAGCATTTAGCCATTATGCTGTCTTTTACTATTGTCTCATTTCTTTATTCATTAAAAAAAATACATGCTGGGGCTCCATTGACTGGATTATGAAGGTTTCTCAACCTCGATTGCCTTGTTATTAGTCTTTCCCAAAGGGGCGCCTGGGAGGCTCAGTCCACTGAGTGTCTGACTCTTGGTTTCGGCTCAGGTCGTGACCCCAGGATCATGCGATGGGGCCCCTCGAGCCCGCGTGGAGCTCCGCATTGAGCACAGTCTGCTTGAGATTCCCTCTCCCTCTGCCCCACACCCCGCTTGTGCACGCATGCTCTCTCTCTCTTAAATAAACAAATCTTTGAAAAAAGATATTAATCTTTAATGTCTCTGTCTAGTGTTAATGCTAATTTCAAGTGATCTAAACTCATTCGAACTATTTATGACAATATTTTTATCATTCTTATTTTCTAAGGTTTGAAGAGTCCTTTAATCTCTGTTCTTCGTCCCATCTTCCCTTTGCTTTTTCCTAAACATAGTGCATATTATGGTTTTCATTCATGTCATAACTGGGCCCTCTGGCTTCCACCTTAGCCCCCAGCAGTCTGTGCACAGCTCAGTGGCCAGAGTGATTCTACTAAAACGTAAGTCAGACCACATCAGTTCTCTCCTCTGACCTTCCAGCAGCTTCCTGACTTACCAAGCATGCAAACCAAAATCCTCAAAGACATTCGGGGCCTTAATGGGTTTGCTTCTCCATCTTCTCACCTTTCAGACTTCACCTCCTTCCGTTCCTCCCTCCCTCTGTTCTAGCCACCAGTCTCCTTGCTTATTGTGAACCACCAGACATGCTCCTGCTTCAGGGCTTCTGCATTTGTCGTTCCCTGTCCTGGAACCCAATTCTCTCAGATGTCTACTCCCCCGCTACACTAACGTTTTTTTTTTTTTCCAACTGTTACACTTTCATTGAGATCTTTTGTTGCCCATCCCACTTAATATTATACATCCCAGCATTTCCTGTTCCCCTTTCTCCCTTACTATCCTTTTTTCCATAATACTCATCACCTTCTAGGAGTATATATTTTTGACTCATTTTTGCTGTGTCGCTATGCCTGGTATCCACCTGAGTAAAATGTCTGTTTTGTGTTGCTGGGTCCTCAGAACCTAGATCAGTGCTCAGCACAGAATAATGCTCTACATTGTGTTGGATGAATGACTGAAAGAATGAATGACTATTTCAATAAAAATATCTTATAAATCATAATGGATGTGGGTAGGAACGTGAAAATGTTTAACAGCATTAGTGAAACAGTAGGCAGTTTGAAGATCAGCTATTTAGACTTAACATTTAAGGGAGGAAGAAGAATAAATTCATGATAAAATAGATTTTTATTTTGACAATGCAAAATTGTTATTTAATCATAGGAAAGATTTTAAAATGCTGAAACTTCCTCACCTCATGGTAGCATGAAGGGAAATGTGACTGTATATGTAGACAGATAAATGACATACGTACATTTTACACACACACATTTCTGTATTAGAATCTGGGGAAGTATATTCTCAGGCTTTGTTCAGCACAAAACACCACAGGGCTCTGTCTGGTAGCATTTTATAATCTGCCGAGCCAACTTCATCCAAGTCTGTAACAATTAAGGGACAAAGAACAGTTACAAAATGGACTGTATCAAGTAGTTCTTTAACTTAAAAGCTTGACTAGCAGGGAATTACATCAACCTGTCCTTACGGTCTTGAGAGGCTTAACAGTTCAGGTTGATTAAATTACACAGCGGAAAGAAGCATTTTCAAATCATGCTTGCTGTATGAGTTTCCATGAGAAATTCAGGGACCAAAAATAAATAACCAAAGTCTTAACTTGGTGCAGAACGATGTCACACGCCTGCTAGGTGAGCAGACATGGAAACATTACCCCGTTGTGCTATTTAGAAGAAATATTCTGGCTTTCTGCTCTATGTTTTTGCCATAATAACTCCTACGCATTTGGCGGGACAGATACGTCAAGTGTAATTTTAGAATCAATATTAAAGGGAGGCATTTTTACTCACAGAACAACCCAGCTGTATCTGCATCTGTCATAGCCATACAAGGGTTTGAACTAGAAAGCCTGGGTGTTTCTTCCCAATTCTATCGTGGTGTGATGGTAACATCTCAAAATTCACAATTTGTCTCATCCCGCAAGGCTTTCTGAGCCCAAAATGCGCCCTCTAGCTCGAGCCACACTATAGCCTGGCCATCATCTTCCACCATCCTTAGTTGTTCTATAACATCTTTAGAAAAAGACTAAACTAACAAATAGCATCAGCTATGCCACTCTCCTGCCTCACTAGTTGTATGCTAGCCTGGCCAGAGAACTCCTTGAAACTCACTTCTCTGAGGGTGACATAGGAACAAAGCAAAGCTAGAGGATCCATTTCTAGCAAGTCTAACACACAAGAAGGCTGTGTTCAGTTGAAAATCCCACTTCTTTCATGTTTAATTCTGAGTTGCTTCTGGATAGGAAGAGAAAATACAAATGTCCACTTAATTCAGTAGAAGAAAGTCCAGGGCACTCAAGTTTCGTTACTGGCAGCATGGAATCAGACTATATTGAACTGAACATATTTCAATTAGTTTGTGTCACCTTTTTTTTTTTTTTGAAGATTTTATTTATTTATTTGACAGAGATAGAGACAGCCAGCGAGAGAGGGAACAAGCAGGGGGAGTGGGAGAGGAAGAAGCAGGCTCATAGCGGAGGAGCCTGATGTGGGGCTCGATCCCGTAACGCCAGGATCACGCCCTGAGCCGAAGGCAGACGCTTAACCGCTGTGCCACCCAGGCGCCCCCAATTAGTTTGTGTAACCTTAAAGCTGTATGAGCAATTATTGGAGAGAAAAAAAATCTTGAGAGTGGGTTGACAAATTGAGTGGGTTTTTTTTTTTTTTAGAGAGATTTACAAATTTTTAAAAATGCAGTCTACTCGTCATTGGCTGTTTCTATTCCCGGAGTTAGCCCTGTGTGGGGCAGCCCTAGGAGGCTTTGGAGGGAAATCAGGTGGCATGTTGTCCTCATCCTCTCCTTTTTGACCCGGGAAAGATCTTGCTCAGCCATGCTGAGCCAGTTATTTCTCTGGTAGCATTTCCTACACCTGCATCTAACTCCTTACTAAATATATACATAAAGGACAAAGAATTTCAAGCAACCCTTAACTCAAGTTATCTTTCATAAATCACAATTACAGAGACTTGAGTTGGCGTGGGAGATTAATGTTTTGGTTTCTAAGATCTCTTGCCTACCAGCATCATGCAAAGGCATAGAGCTTTCAAGTCTAGATGCTTAGATGCTTCCGGACATTCTCCGGCTGTCATGCAGACCTCCTCTCTTTTCCGCCTCAGCATTACCTCTTCCTCCTCAGCTCTTTCTTCTCTGAAATTCCAGTCTTCCCCCACGTGCTGGATGCTCGATCGCATTTCTCAACATCTGTGGAGTTACCACTCCATCTTTATATTTTTGTAAATTGTTGCCTCTTCTGTCATTTATGGTTAAGTCAAAACTATTCTACCTTCTCATTCTGCCTGGAAATGGTGTCATTTCTGAGTGTGGAAGGGACAAGAATGAACATTCTAGTATTCCTCTAATCTCAACTTGGAATTCATTCAAATTTCCTGTTACTTCCATTCATAACGTCCTACAAGATACAGCTAGAGAGTCACCTGGTCTAAAAAGCATTCTTACGGAGACTATGGACTCTGAGAAACAAACTGAGGGCCTCGGAGGAGAGGGGGGTGGGGGAATGGGATAGACCGGTGATGGGTAGTAAGGAGGGCACGTGTTGCATGGTGCACTGGGTGTTATACTCAACTAATGAATCATCAAACTTTACATCAGAAACCAGGGATGTTGTATGGTGACTAACATAATACAATAAAAAAACATTAAAATAAAAAAAAAAAGCATTCTTAGGGTCCCTGGGTGGTGCAGTTGTTAAAGTATTGGACTCTTGATTTCAGAACAGGTCATGATCTCAGGGTTGTGAGACTGAGCCCTGTCTTGGGTTCCATGCTCAGCATGGAGTCTGCTTCAGACTCTTTTTCCCTCTGCCCCCTCAAATAAATAAAAATTAATCTTTTTAAAAAAGATTTATACTTATTTATTTGAGAGAGAAAGAGAGAGAGCGTGAGAGAGAGCACGAGCAGGGGGAACAGCAGAGGCAGAGGGAGAAGCAGGCTCCCCACTGAGCAGGGAGCCCCCTGGGACTTGATCCCAGGACCCTGGACATCAGGAGCTGAGCCAAAGGCAGATGCTTAAACGTCTGAGCCACCCAGGGGCCCAATAAAAATAAATCTTTAAAAACAATAATAAATAAAAAATAAAAAGCATTCTTTACTGATCCACCTGAAATTACTTTCCATTCCTTTAGCACTTCTTTGCACTAAATATGTGCTCATATTTTAAAGATTTTTACATGCAATTATTCTAGTCCCCTGTCCCTAAGGTTAAATCAAGGAAAGAGGCTTAGTTCTAGTTCTCATTTAGAAATTCCCATTTAGAATCATAGAGTATTAGACCCACGATTCACCTTGGAGATCATCCGGTTCAATGGCCTCATTGTAAGGATAAGTAAACGGAATCACTTTACGTCCGCCCATTAACACATAACACACCGTGCGCGGTAAGTGTGCGATGGGCGCTTGTTGCACAAATGGAGTTGAGCTGCCTCTTTAACTCTTCTCATTACCTTTACATGGTTGGCGGCGTTTATCAAGTGCCCACTTCTCTGTGAAACAGTGGAACTGATCGCAGTATGAGACGTGGAAGCAGTCAGCTGGGTTGAAGGTGTGCACGTCCCAGAAGGGCTGGGGTCGGCGTGACCTGCCCCTAATGAGGTGATGACTAAAGACCACGTTTCTAGGGGGAGCGCACGTTGCAAGGAGTCTGCCAGTCCTCTGCAAATGCGTAAAAACTGGTATAATTGAAAGAGTGAGATTTAGGAAGTTGAATGGGAGTCCCGAGGCATCCAGGAAGAAGGAGCACCCCTTCACTTTGTTGTAGGTTATGCTAGTAACTGGTTGGGCATCAGTCCTCTTGAGAGAGTGTGTTCCAAACGATATTTACATTTCTCATTAGTTCTACTCTCTCCCATCCCAGGATGCTTCGAGGACAGTCTAGTCGTTGAATCTTTTTTTTTTTTTTTAAAGATTTTATTCATTCGACAGAGATAGAGACAGCCAGCGAGAGAGGGAACTCAAGCAGGGGGAGTGGGAGAGGAAGAAGCAGGCTCCCAGCGGAGGAGCCTGATGTGGGGCTCGATCCCCTCACGCCGGGATCACGCCCTGAGCCGAAGGCAGACGCTTAACCGCTGTGCCACCCAGGTGCCCCAGTCGTTGAATCTTTAATGCGCATTCGTGGTTGGAGAGAAACAGTCTTTATTGAAAGTCATGTGCTTCGTGTTGGAAACATTTAATTTGAATATATAAGTTAAAAATGCAGTTAATTGCTCTCTGGCTTAAGAGAGAATATGCTTTAAGCCATGCTCAGGAGATGAGAATGCCCAAATCTATTTAATCAGTTTCTTTCTCGGGAGAGAGAAAACTTCAAAGCTCAAAGAAGGGAAGAAGGACAGAATCAAAGGAGGAAGCTACCTCAGACCAAGGGCAGAGAGTGCGCGTAAGTGACGTGTGTTAAGTTGGAACACAGATGACTGAGTAAATACGAGTATCTCGGAAATGAGAAAGGCAGAATGTTTGGAATGCGAAGTCAATGCTATATACTACAGAAACACATAATTTTTTTGAAGTGTAAAACACATTTACGAAAATATGCAGACACTACGGAAAGGTGTTTGGAGGAAAGTAAAGGTCTCATTTCCCACATTTCATTTGAACCCTACGGAAAAAACATTTGTTATCAGTGTCTATTGATTCCCTCTCAAAAATTCCCAAACACACCTCCTCCTACTTCCGTTATCCACCTACCGATCTACCTTTTAATCTATCTAGAGCTATAGTTATCAACCTATTTATCTTTGTATTTTTCTATGGCTACATGGAGTTTAAGGATAATGTATGAAATTATTACACACACCGTTCTACAACTTGCCCTCATATCTTAAAAGTTAGCAACATATCTTGACGTCTTTTCAAATCGGCAACCGTATCCTACCTCCTATTTTCCCCGTTGCAAAATATCCCACGATATGAGCATATAATTTTTAAACTGAATTACTTCCTTATTGATAGACATTTAGATTACTTCGAGGTTTGTTGCATTGAACTTCCCTGGGCATTTATCTCTGAGACAGACTCAGAGCGTTTTAAAGTCTTCTAAAGAGAAGTGAGCAAAGTTTTCAAGAAGGGTACATAGAGGAGAAATGAGTAAACATGGTTTGAACCAGATGGAATATTGAATGCAATCAGAGTCGGCACCGTACTGCATAGTAATACATACATATGAAACTCCTCACCATGTTCAAATTATTTTTAGTTAAAGCTAAGAAAGTTAGTGAAATTTTCCATATTTAAAAATCCACTTAACACTGATTACATAATCCAAATTATCATTCTGGATATTACCAGTTTTTATGTTTAAGTTTGAATGGAAGACATTTATGTAGAATAGAAGGAGCATTTTTTTCTTGGCAACTTTTTTCTTTTTTTAAATCAGCATCAGCAGTGAGTCTTTCCAGGAACTGAGCTTTGTACTAACTCATTCTCTACTTCAGTGTGGGAAATGAGACCTTCGCTTAATAGTTCCCAAACTATCAATGAGTCTTTTCCTCAAACTTTATAATTGCTTCAGACTTTAGAACAGGAAAATAGTTCCGGGTAGGAAAAGCTAATTTATGATACGTTCAAAATCTATCCAGAATCCACTTCAAATCTGTAAAAAAAAAAAAAAAAGGAAAAAAAAGAGAAAGAAAGAAAGTAAAAGCGTCCCTTCCAAATCTATAAGCCAGGATAAAGCCATAAAATGACTAATCTCTCTCATCGGAATGACATAAAAAATGGTTAGATTGTAATATCTGTAGAAAAAAAAGGTCATATGACAAATGTTGAACAATGAATTTCAACTGTTTTAGTTATGTGCAAAATGAGGAAGGTTAAAATGGAAAGCAAGTTTTTTTTTTTTTTTTTGAGATCTTCGAAGGAATCCTTAAATGTATCTTTCATCTTGGGCTGTGGCCCCTGCAGTGGGCACGTGGTCCCGGGCTGAGTGCCCCTCCCTCTGTGGTTATGCGGGTGTGCTACCGGTACCTTTGTGCCCTGCCAGATAAGGAAGGGGTTTGAACAGAGGAAAGGAACTGAAAAGATGAGAACGAGGTCATTCAGACAGGAAATCATTCACACAAAGCCAGACAAGAGCTTTTCAAGCACTCCAAAGAGGGCTAAGGATTGGGAACAGCAGTTGTTTCATTGTTGAGAATGGCGGATGCCATCAGTATGTCCCAACTCCTCCATCTGCACCCAGCAGTCGACAGTGAGGGCGAACAATTTCCTTTCTTCAGTGAGGTGGGTGCTCTTGCGTGGCCTCAGAGGACGGCAGACGTAGTTCTAGGGAAGTTGATGAAATATTTAGCAATTTCTGTTATTGTTGGAATGTTAATTTCAGTTGCCAAAGAAAACATTTTTGGTAACCAGTGTCAGAAAATGAACTGTAGGTGGGCACCCAGTTCTTAGAAAGCTATTTTCGTCTAGAGTTATGATTTCCCTTGATTCCGGAGCACAGATGGGAAGTGAATTGAAGGAAGCCGAAAAGAAAAAATGGCAAGGGAATGGAGAGAATTGGAGGAAAGTGACCCCAAAACATCTATAATCCACTGATCAATCAACAGAAATGTTAGCAGCTCTTCACGAGTAAAGATTGCTAACTTGTGAGCAAACACATATTCCCTACCTCAGCATATACAAATCCATTTCATTGAATTAAAAAGAATTCATTTGATTAAATAACCATTCTTCTCAAGGATTGTGCCAGATCACTAATGTAATGCAATCTTTGATTTTTAAAGTCGTCTTCCATCTCCTTTTGGTAAAGCCATATACTTTTAAGTTTAGATTGTTTCAAACAGAAATGGTATCGCACGGAGGAATAATTCCTGCATATCTGGTCATGTCTTCCATCAGCACTGTAGATAAACATGTCATGTAACTTGTGTCTAAACACTCATTTTTTGACCATTTAGATCCGAATTATTACAAATCTTTAAACCATTTGTATAAATAAATACAACATATATGTTGCAGTCATATTAAAGCAGATTCGAACTAGAAGAATGAAAATCATTAGAAATTACAGAGAATCTTTTAAATTCTGAAGACGGGAAATCAAACTTTAAAGATGTAATAAAAACATATTTCCTGAGTATCTGCAATTTTAAATGTGAATAAAGGAAGAACATATTAACACACAGGGTAAAAATGGAATAAAATATTTACATCCAGGATCGATACTCATGAGTTATTCTTTTTTCCTTTTCTATTTCTCAATACCATCATTTTCAAGAAGCATAGCCAAGGCCGGGTATTTTACAACTGTTGAGAAAGCATATTTTTTTATTACTTGAATAATAAGGAGTTTTTTGAATGATTACATTTTGTTGAAGAGAGTAGAAAAGTAATGCATTGACTTCACAATATCCTGTTTCAAAACTTTCCCATGCCATATTTCTCTTTTATTCACGTACCTTTTAAAATTAACTTTTCATTTTGAGCAAAGAACGGTGTGTCCTTCAGCCTAACCCCTGCTATTGTTACACGTGATTATACTTGGTGCTTTCCATATGTAATCACATTTTAAAATTAGATTTAATGCCTTAAACTTGGTCAAAGTGTCCATAGAGAAACAGCAGGTAATTTGACTTTAAAGCCATGCTGCTCATTTTTTTTTTCTTTTCTTTTCTTTCCTTTCCTTTTTTTTTTTTTTTTATACCTTCTGGCCTATTTCTAAATAAGTTAATCGTTCTCAAACACTTCTGGTAACAAGATTGAAGTGGCTCACACCATTTCTAGCCACACTTGGCTCCTCTGAGAAGTTAAAATATTGAAGCTGGGAAAGGTACCATAAACATGTTTAGTTTTTACCCCATTTTCTAACTAGATAGGAAGCAGTCAGTCAACAACATTTATTGGCTTCTCACTAGGTGCTGTGCGCAGTGGAGTAGATTATATGCAGAAGTGTTGAAAAACTGGCCAATGTATCCATCTGGTCTAGACAAGAGCCCCTGGTTTACTAATAAAGGAAAGAGTCCTTTTGCTGTCAGTACAAATCCAGATGAGATAACAGAGAGGTGAGAAGCTGACCCAGAATCAATAGCTAATAACAAAATTTCAGCGGATAATCCCAACACTCAATGTTAATAAGGTTGAATAGTAAAAAGTAAAAAAATAGAAAAATAAAATTTGCTCTCTGTATCTGAAAATCCGAGTCAAGGAAGAAATAAAGACGCAGCAACTATGTGAATTCATGCAAATTCTTGCTGAGGATTTTGTCTGTTTATTTTCCTTTTCCTTTCAAAATTAGACCTTAAATAAAATGTTAACTTCCCCCTAACCTGATGACTGCTGTGTGGTCTCACTATGGTATCAATATAAAGACAATTAGCTCCAGAGAAGGCGCAGAACAAGACTGTACGGCTGTGTCATCCCCACACCCAAATGTTCCAATTTGTTCGAGTCATCATACTGGCTTGAGAAAAAAAAGAGGATGTTTATTTTCTTTATGTGCATTCAAATGCAAATTTCCAACTTTCCACAGTTGTATTTGATTCAGTCTATTTTATTTAGTTAAAAACCAATAAATAAAAATCAAGCAATGCAATATGTCTTGATTTTAAAACCACAGTTAAAAAGCTGATTATGCTACAATAAACCATACCAGAAAATGCACAAAGTAGTAATACTTTACAAATATTCTACATATCCTTTGTAAGGGGGTTGTTGGCTTCTTTGACTAAATAAATCACATCATTGCAACATCAGACAGCGCATATCATAATCCATTATCTTCCATCTTTCCAGTCTGTGGCCATTTCCAAATTTTTCACCACATTAGCATTCCAAATGTTATTAGTAGTAGACGATTAAAACAACAGCACAGCAAATGGGGCCCAGATAGTGGTGTCAATTCCAAAGTTGCTCTAGTGTGTTTTCAGATTAATATACAAACAGTAGCATTAGTAATTACCTTCTTAAGGAAGGAGTTGTACCCTCATAGGCATAATGTCTACCTAAGCCAAAGATACCACTTTCTTTCTCTGAAGTAATATCACATGCAACGTAATCGCTAAAACCCCTGGAAAAAACACTGAAGCACAAAAAGTACACATAAGTTCAAGTTCTGTGGTGTTTGTTTTTTAGGTTTGCCTTTATTTGCTTAAAACATAATATATAAATACTCCAATCTTTGAGGAATCAGTCTCTAGATTCTGTTTTTATTGACTTCTTATTCTTGAATTTGTACCATGGTGTCTGTGAAAGGAACATTCATAATTTAAATGTATCTTTCTTGGGGTGCCTGGGTGGCTCAGTCAGTTAAATGTCTGACTCTTGATTTTAGCTCAGGTCATGATCTCAGGGTCCTGGGTTCGAGCCCCATGTCAGGCTCCATGCCCAGCAGGGAGTCTGCTTGAGATTCTCTCCCTCCGACCCTCTCCAAGCTCTCTCTCTCTCCCTCTCTCGCTCTTTCTCCCATTCTCTTTCTAATAAATACAAAATAAATCCTTAAAAAAATCTCTTTCTTAATTTAATATCTGACTTGAAGATTTCTATTTCCAGGGTCATGTTACACTGTTCATCTCACTTGTCCTCTCCCTGTCTCTGTTCTTAGTTTCTCTTTTTATGAATATGTATTGAAAGGAGATTTCCTTTTCTCTGTTTGGAGATGAGCAAGAATTAAAATCGAAAGTTACGATGGGATTCTGCCTTATTGATTTACCCGTTTTATCAGGGAACGAGAGAAGACCGTAAAGTAGATCTGTACTTTTTTTTCTTCTAAATATGATGAACGAAGCCATTTTGATTTATTATTTTCCTTCAAAGGACAGGCGACATTTCCTGCAACGTTGACTTTAGTCCATAATCCCCTCTTTGGCAAGCCAAAGAGAATTACAATTGGAAAGATTTTCACAGTCAGACGTTCCACTAGAATGAAATGCTGTAGAGCGCGTCACTTCAGCCAAACCGGCAAAATGCTTCCATTGCCAATTTTTCTTTTATATTTTGAAGTTGGCCTCTCAACACAGATATGATTCACACCATTTAAAAATAAATCTGGCAAAGCAGAAAATTTACGCTGTGTTGTCATAGTATCAGTATCTCCATTCTTAGGCCTTGAGACAGCCTAGACTTCTACAGAGAGCCACGGTTTCTAATTCTATGTGAAAGGTAAAGAGTAATTTTGTTAATGATGTACATACGATTTTTATATTTACTAAAGAATAAATTTAAGTACCACTTTCACACGTGGCCCCCTAAACATTTTTTTTTAAAGATCTTATTTATTTATTTGACAGAGATAGAGACAGCCAGCGAGAGAGGGAACACAAGCAGGGGGAGTGGGAGAGGAAGAAGCAGGCTCATAGCAGAGGAGCCTGATGTGGGGCTCGATCCCATAACGCGGGGATCACGCCCTGAGCCGAAGGCAGACGCTTAACCGCTGTTGCCACCCAGGCGCCCCTAAACATTTTTATGAGTGATTTAATTCCGTGAAAAATATACATTCGTGTTAAGATGTGATATCCTAGGGCCACAATGGACCTTTGAGATATATGCCTTAAATAAGCATTTGAATTCAATATCAGTATGCCACTCCGTTCTCACTTTGTCATAGTGATTTCATCATTACCGGCCTACAAGTCAGCTGCACAACTGATGATGGTCGCCTGGCGTACACGCGGCAGCTTGCCTCTGAGGATGTTACGTGACAGTCCTGCCCGTGCTCCCTCCACGCAGGCGCCGCTCTGCCCATCGAGAGGGGGAGTTTTTCCTCCCACCTGAATTCTGTGATGCTTTGACAAGAGGATGCAGAGGGAGTGATGGGACCTTGGAACCCAGACCTCAGAGGGTGATAACTTTCACTTCCTCCTTCTGAAGAGTCTTGAGCCACTGTGTGTGACACTCAAACTATCTTGCTTGTATGTATGAGTGTGTGTGGGGGGGTGTGGGACGGTGTGGAGACGACCTGGAGGACAAGACATCACCAAAAAAAAAAAAAAAAAAAGCAAGATTAGAAGTGCACCAGCCAGGAGGAGCCTAGGGAGACCTGCCAACCAAGTGTAATGTGGTCTCCTTGATGAAATCCTGGAGCAGAAAAAACATTAGCTAGAAACTACGGAAATCGGGGAAAAAAAAAAAAGATCTGGACTTGACTTAATAATTATGCATCATTATTGGTTCATTGATTGTACCTTATTGATGTAAGATATTGATATTGATATTGATATTGATATAAGGCTAGGTGTGGAAACTTTCTGTACTATCTCAAGTTTTCTGTAAATGCAAAACTGTTCTAAAAAATAAACTGTCCTTTGGGGGGAACCTCACGGCTGAGAGAAGCATGAGGGACTAGACCTGGAGCCCCATTCGTCTGGTGGGGGCACGAGAATCTGCGGGTAGGGCGGGAAGAGCCCCCGTGAGCCCCAGCCCCGCGGAGCCAACAGCTAGGAAAGCAGCGTGAGCTGTGTGTGGGGGGAGGTTTGCTGTGCTGCAGTAGATAACGGAGACCACGTGCCACTTACATTTGCTTATGTCAAGGAAGATGCGTATTTTATTATATTTACCTTAAAAAAAGAAGTCACTAAGACTTTCATTCCACTGGCAGGACAGGGGGTGTCTGGAGAAGGGGTTGCTTTCTGGGAAAGCTGACAGCTTAGTTCGGAATACGAACACACAGGTTCTGGGGTCAGAAGCCTGGGTTTGTATATTCTGTTCATACCCCCAACTCACACTGTGTAACCCAAGTTCCTTCTCCTTGTTAACTTGGAGTTTCCTCCCCTACCAAATGTGCTACCATGCTTGCATCATGCCGTTAGTGTGATCACGTAAAGAGAGAATGCGTTTAGGGTCCTAAAGCAATTCCAGGCACAAATGTTACCCGTTCGTGGATCCACGAGATTGGCCCCACTGTCAGGTGGTGCCTCCTCGCCGGCCCGTGAGGCTGCGTGTCTGAGCAAATGCTGAACTTCCAGTTGTTGAGCGATCAGTGTATGTCACGTGCCTTAGGTATATTACCTCATTTAATTTCCGTGACTACATCTAAGGTGGATATTATTACTTTCTTCTATTCAATGAGAAACCTCGAGCTTTAAAACTATTTAAGTTCCTGCCCGAGCTCAAACAGGTAGTGAGTGATAGAGGTGGGATCCAAGCCCTGGCTGTCAGATTTCAGGCTATGCTCTCGAACATGCTGTTCTTTATTTCTTTTATCTGCACGATTCAGTCTTTCCTTGCCTTTGTTAATTAAATACTGCTCTAAAAGGTACTATTTTACCTCGAGCTTGGCCATATTAGGTTTATATTGTGTTATGTGAAAAGAAGTGTGTCATGTCTTTAGGCTACTCGGTTAGCACTTCATAGGCTGTGAAATTATTTTACTTATAGGAAACAACCTAGATATTAACCAGTCTGATCTAGGTCAGATTTTTACAGTTGCTTTTCTGGGAAACCCTATCCTAGAAGAAGATATATATATGTATAGACAGATAGATATGCATGTATCTCTATATATGTCATATATATGTATATATAGTTTAAATTGAGAAGGCCTAGAAGTGCAGTACTATGCTCAAAAAGTGGAAGGAAATATTTTTATACTTAAAGGTAGAAAAATGCAGTACAGTAGATAAAGGCCAAGAAAAAATCCCCCACAATTCTGCAGTGACTGAGCTGAAGAACGGAATTGGGTTGTGATCAAGGGCAACAACTGATAATGAGAGAGATATGAAAAGGAAACATAAACAAGATAGGAGACATACAATATGGTCTACCAATATCGGCAATGTTCCCAAGAATTCAGCCACTTCAGCCACAGGGAGGAGAACCAAAGTCACATAACTAACCTCTGATCATAATCTCTTAAGGGTAAATAAAGAAGGAACAGGAGAATTTCTATACAAATATTCCATAAAATAACATTTTTTTAGGACAGTTTAGGAGCTGTATTTCTTGAGGATGGGAAATGGCTTGCTTCCGGATAAAAATGGCATTTCCATTTCCTCTTCTGGGCTCCTTAACTGATGCAGTAGGAAGAGTGGAGGAGGCAAAAGGAGATCAGTGCAACAGAAATCAGCGCCTTACAAAAGAAAAAAAGCCTGTTTTAAAGTTTTGTTTCATTTTGTTTTAATTCCCGAACAAAGGAATAGTCCTATTGCTTCCTTACTGAGCTGGGTACCCCGAGCTGACCATCATCTGTGTGGTTTCCTGTAGCAACATGCACGTTCTGCCTTATGCAATGGCTCTGTGTGTACTTGTTTTGTTCACTTGTTTTTATTCACTCTTACACATTTTATAAAATTATGTATACATAAAATTTGGGGTTTGGGGTAGGTAGAATAATGGCTCTCCCAAATATGTCCATATGCTAATCCCTGGAACGTGTAAATAAGTTATATCACCAGGAAAAAGTTTCTGT
This sequence comes from Ailuropoda melanoleuca, assembly GCF_002007445.2. Taxonomy (NCBI): domain Eukaryota; kingdom Metazoa; phylum Chordata; class Mammalia; order Carnivora; family Ursidae; genus Ailuropoda; species Ailuropoda melanoleuca. Next base: position 15,720,354 of record NC_048235.1, on the reverse strand, counting down.
GTAGATGTGATTAAGGATCTCGTCCTTCAGATGGGGAGGTTAAATTGGATTATCCAGCTGGGTCCAATCTAATCACAGGAGTCCTTAAAAGGTGAGACCCTTCTTGCCTGATGGATCAGAGACATGTGATAGGAGAGAGATCCCACCGGAAGTGGCTGGGTTTCAAGTTGGAGGAGGGGACAGGGCGGTAAGGAATGTGGTGGCCGCTGGAAGCTGAGCCGAATGGTCAGTTTACAGCCAGCAAGAAAAGGGGGACGTCAGTCCCACAACTGCAGGGAACTGAGTTCTGCCAACAACCTGAATGAGCTAAGAAACAGACTCCAGAGAGGAATTCGGTCGTGCAAATCTCCGATTTTCACCCTATGGAATGAACAACAGCCTTTGGACCTGCAGAACTGTGAGATGATAAATTTGTGTTGTTTTAAGATGCTAAACTTGTGATAGTTTGTTACAGCAGCAATAGAAAACTTAAGTAAGCTTAATTATTGTACTTTGTCATCTTATATTTTTATAGAGCATAGCCCAGTGCCTTAATTATATATAACATACGTAATTATTTTCAATTATTGATTACTGCTAAAATTTATTATTTTATTGTCCTAAAAAGAAACACAAAGAGGCATAATCATTATTGCTCCCATTTTACCGATAAGAAAATGAGACTTAGAACAGAGGGTGATACTTAGGCATTTCTATTTTTTTTTTTCTCTTTTAGATTTGTGAGAGATTCTATCCTGAAATTACTTTAGAAGAAATTAACCCAATTAGTTAATATATAAATAACATTTTCTCTTGTTTAGAAATAAGTGGCATTGCTATGATACGTAAGTGTACTTTGGCCTTAGAAATGTTTCCACTACCTCCTTGCTTTTAGCTGAGTCCTACATGTGTTGCTCACAATTTCTTTTGCAAAGTGGCTAAGTGCCACAAAACAGAAACACCTGATACTTTATTTCTACTAACTCCCGGTGAAGGTAATAATTATAAATAGGACAAAGATAGGGCTCTATGTGTGTGCATATATACATATACACGAAATATGTATCTGAATAATATATAACTAAAGAATCTGTTGAACGGATAAAGAAGATGTGGTGTATACATATATATACGATGGAATTTACTCAGCCATCAAAAAATGAAATATTGCCATTTGCAATGACATGGATGGAACTAGAAGGTATTATCTTAAGCGAAACAAGTTAATCAGAGAAAGAAAATTATATGATCTCACTCCTATGTTAAATATAAGAAACAGCGCAGAGGATCAGAGGGGAAGGGAGGGAAAAATAAGATGAAATCAGAGAGGGAGACAAACCATAAAAGACGCTTATGGAAGCAAACTGAGGGCTGCTGGAGGGGAAGGGCTTGGGGGGTGGGGTAACTGGGTGATGGGCATTAAGGAGGGCACGTGATGGAATGAGCACTGGGTGTTATATAAGATTGATGCATCACTGAACTCTGCCTCTGAAACTAATAATACACTATGTTAATTAATTGAATTTAAATTAAAAAAATAAATTTTTAAAAAATCTATAAAAATCTGAAAAAACATGAAAAAACATCAGGAATATATATTATATATATAACAGGTATATATATTTCAGATGATTTTATATATACACATATATATCAGGGCTATATATATTCATATATATGTATCAGATATATATATATTCAGAGATATATATGAATCTCATATAGATGAATCAGATACATTTGATAGGCTAATGTAAGGGATGTTTGAATTTCAAAAGTTAAGTTCTCAATTCACATTTTCAAGGTCCTTTTTATTATACCCCGAAGAGGCCCTGAAATAAAGGGGGAGGGCATAAATATAAATATAGATAGTTGTTCCTAGAAGTTTTATCTGAGAAAACTGTTTAATATTTTCACTGTCTTAGAATCCAGGATCTCTAATGATCAATAATTATTGCATGTGCTCATTTTTTAAAATTAATTAAGGTAATTAATTCTTTTGAAGATTTCTTTTTGAAAAACATAGTTTTTTTTTGAATGTTAGTATGCTACTCCAGCAAGAATAGTCACATGGGAACCAAAGTGTATTTATGAAAACTACATTCAACTCAGTTTTACCTCTCCATGATGTAACTTGATTTGAGAAAATAATCATACCCTCTTTAACACACATAAATCTAAATTCCAAGGTGCCAGGAATTACTTTAATTCTAAATGATTAAGATTTTGAAATGAGTTCTTTGTACTTCTTTGTCCATAAAAAACCCAAACTTTTTAAATCATAACATGATATGTAGATGTCCCTGTGTTTTGTATAGGTATGAAAATATTCCAGAATTTTTTATAAAATAAATGTAACTACAGTGATATCTAAGAACTTAGATATTTAAAGTGGAGGAAAATGTTTTACCCAGCATTTTAACACACAAAATTTTAAAAGACCCAACTCCACATTTATAATATAGTAAAAAAGAGTGTTAGCTTTTAATTTTTTCATTTATTCCAATCATTACATATTGACCACTAAAAATTGTTAATAAGATATACTATACAAAAATAAGAAAATCTCGTCTTCAGGCAGCAGTTTGGTGGTGAGATGCACTTTGTCAAGACCTCTCCAGTCCTCCACCTCCTAGAAATCTTTCCCATTTTACTAGTTTGCTACGGTGCCCCAACCAGTTACCACAAACTTGATTTGTGGATGCAATTACTCCAGTCCCTGCCTCTGTGCTCATCACCCTTTCTGTGTCTCTGCATCTTCTCTTACACACTTATCATTGGATTTGGGGTTCATCTGAAATCCAGAATGACCTCAAGATCAACAACGTAATTATATCTAAAAGGCCTTTTTGCCAAATAATGTCATCTTCATGGGTTCTGGGCATTAGGATTCGGACGTAGCTTTTTGGAGGCCGTTGTTCAGTCGACTACACTCATCTTTAAAGCTGCGTGGCTTTTCTTTTTTCCGTAGTGCACCCAGGCATTGGCCATCCTGGTTATAAGCGTTTGCTTTAAGGAAGCAGTAGACCATAGTGGTGAAAAGCAGGGTCTTTTAACAGGAATTAAACTGCTTTCAAATCCTGTTTGGTTCCTGGCTCTGCTATTTTACCAGCAGTGTAATAATAGATGAGTTGCTGAACTCTGTCTTGGTTTCCTTATCTGTAACAGGTGCATCATAATAGTCCTTAACCCGTAGAATTTTGGTGTTCAATAACAGTACTAGTATGAGCTCATACACCAGAGTGTTGGCTCTGACCATGAAGGAGCAATTGTGTTCTTTAGCAGGAGATATTATTTTGAAGTGTGGTCTTACAAGGACAAGAAATTGCTGGTTCTGCAGAACTACGTTTTCTATAGGAGAGAGAAAATCCAGGATCTTAGGTCAATGATGTGACAAAACGGTGGGAATCCATTTAAATATAGAGCCGGCTCTGGGAAAGGAGGCTTCTTATGTCAGCCCTGCCCCTAGATAGAACCTTCTGGGTTTTGAGGGCAACACAGTGGGAGAAGCCAAGTCATAGAAGAGAACGGGAAGAAAACAGTCATTTCTATTTATGTATGTTGAGTTTGAGGTAACAGCAGACAGGCTAAGCCAGAAATGAGAAAGTAGAATGAAAGTTTGGGAGTGGAAGTTTGTCAGCTATTCACAGAGAAGTACACAACAGGACCAAAGTGAGAAAGCCTAGGAAGAACGCTAATAACCCCAGAGAGAAACAAGACCTTAGAAAACATCCAACTGAGGAGCACAGAAGAGGAAGAGTTCCCACTAAGATAATAACAGGTATTTGGGGACATAGGTAAGAAGACAGAATATGCAATCTTACAGAAGTTAGGGGAAGGAGTCCCATGAAATAGATCAGAAACCATATCAAATGCTTCAGCAAGGTCAAGGGTGCAGACAAGACAATGGCTTTTTCTCGGTTTGCAATTAGAAAGCCATTATTGAATTTTAGATGAGCAGTATTTGTAGAGATTTGGAAAATCCACTGAGACTGCAAAAGGTTACACACTGTATGTGTTGAGGAATTGGAGCCAGTAATTATTCCAGAAGCTTAGCAATAAAAGAAATTCATGTAAAAAAGGTTGGTAGCAGGATTTATTGTAACAGCAAGATTTTGGAGCCTCTCTGAAGATAGCAAAGATGAAGTTAGCAGAGTTTAATAACTGAAAGATAATTTTTGCAAAGGCTTAGAGGATGCAGGAGGGGCTGAAGGAGAGGGATGGAGACCTTAGGACTGGAAAGGATTTGGATCAGCCACATACGACAAATATTTCTATGGCCCAGTGAAAGCATATTCTCATCTTTCTTTGCTTCAGCAAGTATTTATTGTACACCTACTTATGAGGGAGGCACTGAACAATAAACACCGAATAATAAAATGGACCAGAAACTCTTTCATAGACCTCCCCTTTTAGCTTTTATGTGAGCTGAGATCTATCTTGTAGAATCATCAAATGGCATAAAATTTAAATAGCATATTGAATGACATTTAATGGCACTGCTGTAAACACTGAAGAAAGCTGAAGGTGGCATCACCGAGGGTTCAACTGCTGGTTCCAGCAGAAGCTGGAAAGATCTTGACTTGTTAATGCCGCGTTCTAGCGGGAGCAGCGGTTCTCAGCCTCGGCACTGACGTCTGGGGTTGGACGGTTGCTCGTGTGAGAGGCTGTCTTGTGCGTTGCGGGAGGGTTACCGGCGCCCCTGGGCTCTACCGCTAGATGCTAAGCGCATTCCTCCACCAAGTGGCGACAACCAAAAATGTCTCCAGACATTGCCACATGTTCCCTAGAGGACAAATGCACCCCAGAGAGAAGCAACGAGCTAGAGAAGTGTCACAGATATGGCTGACAGCAGTTCAGTGTGGAGGAACAAAGAAGCCAACTGAAGTTACGTGGGGGTAGAGCGGAGTCCAGGCAGAAGACGCCATGACGAGGGTGTGTGGCAGATTCTGTACGAGCGAGGGGGTAGGAGAGTTGACATGTTAGGGGTGCACGATTAAGTCAACATGTCAACTTGACTGGCTAAGAGATGCCCAGATAGCTGGTAAAATATTATTATCTAGGGGTGTTTGTCAGGGTATTTCCAGAAGACATTAGCATTTGAATCAGTAGGTTGAAGAGAAGTGATGGCCCTCACCGATGTGGGTGAGCCTCATTCAAACTGCTGAGGACCTAAATAAAACAAAAGGTTAGAGAAAGGAGAATTTGTTCTCTCTGCTTGAGACGGTGCATCCACCTTCTGCCCTTGGATAATGGGCTCCTGGTTCTCAAGCCTTTGGACTGGCATGAAATTAAGTCACTGGCTTTTCTGGTCCTCTGGCCAGTAGATGGTAGATCATAATTGTGCGGGCCAAGTCCTATGATCAGTCTACCTACCCACCTACCTACCTACTGTACCCATCGATCCCTCCTCTTGGTTCCGTTTTTCTAATACAGAGTATTGTCAACAGCACCATATAGAAAGCGTGGTATTCGGAAGACCTGGGTTTGAATTTTGACTCCCTACGCGGGACCTTGAGTAAAACGTTTACCTGCTGAGTCTTAACCACTTCCTCTGTAAGATGAGGGCGGTATTACTGGTTAGTCAGTTTTGTTGTGGCGTTTCATGAAATGCTGCGTAGTAAATTACTGTCTACAACGAAAACTTATTAACAAAAATAACACTTTCATTAAGTTCAAGAACATAAGGAAAGAATAATTAAGGGTAAAGCAAAGCACTCCAGCTATTTCATATGAATGCCTGGGAACGTAAACCACACTTCAAAGATGAGCAGTTTATAAAACCTCAACGTTTTTAGGTTTGTTTCTAAAAACTTTCTAACACTTTCAATATTCCCTGCGTAATCCTGATAGAAGACAGATTTTGAACAAAATCAGACGAGAGTTTGGATAGTAGCCTAAAATTATGTGTTCTTTTTGTGTCCTGTGAATTTAGAAATAGGACATTTCTGGTTTATTTTGATGTGTTTAAATGTGTGTAATGTACGGCTATATTTGGGCCTGAAAACCCTGTGTTCTTACCACCCTTGTAGTCTACACGGACTAAAAATATAACACTTTTCCAAAAAGGCTTCACCGCCTAGATCCTGCCTGACTTTTATAGACAACCTATAAACTTCAGATCCTATAGGTTTATGACGGAAATGCTGACAGGCACTTGGGTCTACGAGTTCCAGCTTGCTGGCCCTGACTCGTAGCCCTTCACGACGCCACTGTGAAAAGTTACTCGGGAGAATCTTTCAAAATGAAGGACTCCGAGAAGGTGAGTTTGGGTGAAATCATACCATCAAAAACAAGATGTTTTGACATTGAAATTATTTAATGCAGTACTTTCTTGATCCTAATTCTGCAAGCATGTCAGACCGTTTCTACTTTTAAATCAGTCGCCTTATCTGAAGAAATGCTTAGGGAAATCCTTTTGTAAAAACGTGTATAAATTATTACAACTATTCCTTTTAAGTAAATCAGCTTTTTTTTTTCTTTTTTAAAGGTTTTGTGTATTTATTTGACAGAGATTGACGGAGCAGAGGCAGGGGAAGCAGCAGGCAGAGGGAGAGGGAGAGCAGGCTCCCCACTGAGCAGGGAGCCTGAGGCAGGGCTCCATCCCAGGACCCTGGGATCATGACCTGAGCTGAAGGCAGACGCCTAATTGACTGAGCCACCCAGGCGCCCCAAGTAGATCAGCTTTAACACCTGAATATTCCGTCTCCCTGTGATCCGCTGGAGTCCTGATTGCCTTACTGCTCTCCTGACCTGTCTCTGTTGGCATTTCATGGGTAAAGAAAAAGCTTCATTCTGCTTATCACATTATAGACCCTGCGTCTCTATGTGTAATTGCCCTGAACAGCCCTCCACGTGGTAACAAAACCATCAGAATGGCAAGACCAAGATAAATAATTTCATGCATGTATTAGAAAAACATTTTATGTTGCTTTCTTTTCTAGGGTTTTTTTAAATATGAAAACTGGTTATAAGTGCATACTGAAGTGTAACAAGTTCAACAAATTCTCAGTTTCACACTATTTCCATTAATATAAAAACTTATTTGCTCTTTGAACTCCAGAACTGGTATCGAACTCCAGTGACTATCAACTTTTAATCTTTTGGACCTTTGCATGCATGGCAGAAACGAGAATTAGAAGACAAGTCAGTATAGAATGTCTTCTAACATAATTTCTAAAACCACTTACTAAGGTTTTTTATGTACAATATAAAAGATATAATTTCTATATATCTACAAATGATGGCATAATCATTTTTCTAGTTTCTTTGTTGCCTGTAAAGTTGTAAAGTAATGCACGTATTTGTCTTTGAGAAGATGCATGTTAGAATAAACCAGAAACACTGAAATATTTTTTCCATTCAATACATATTCCTGCCTTTGAACATCCTTGCATGAAAAGAGAAAGATATCAAATATCCCTGGTACAATATTTTTACTTTTCTGAAGTCACATGTTCATGCACTAAATCTCTTATCAAATAAAATTTGTTAAAGCATCAATGTAGAGGGTCCCATTCAATTATTTTCTGAAGTCTTTATGTTAGGATTTTGGCATTCTAAACACAAAAGCCTTGTTAGAGACTCTGTTCCTTTTTAAAATCTGCTATACTATTCTGAACATTGTGTATATTGCCCATTGTTTGTTTGCAGACCTTCTAGGCATTTTCTCCAGTACCATACAAATTAGATCCCAAGGGACTTTTCTATTGAGTACCTCTTTCATTACTGTTTCTTCTATTTATTTCTAAAAATGTGTTAATATTGGATAGTACCAAGAGATTGAGTGTATGCCAGGATTACATTGCATGAATACATTTTCAAGAAAAGAGATTCACTGCAATTTTTAAGCCAACTGTATGCAAGCCAGGATTGGGATGCAGTGAAGTAGGGAAAGAATGTCCTGACTTTGATTTTTATGGCAATTCTCTATTTTTTTATGTTGTGCTTTGTTTGTGTGAGAGCACAGGCCTGCCATTGCCAGCCTTACTTGGAAATGATCTGCCCTATTTTAAGCTGCCGTTTCTATTAGTTCTAAGACCATCGTGCATGCAAGCGTGTGTGTGCGTGCGTGCACGCATGTGTGTGTATAAATACACATATGGGAAGACAGAGGCCAGAAAAAGCCAGAGAAAGTGAGCTCAGGGGTGAGGCACCAGAACTCTCCTCTATCCTCTACCACCTTTTCTATGACCTCTGTTAGTTGTCACTTTGGCCCAATCATTGCCATCTTTCTCTATAAGGGTCCTCTGTTATTTTTATTGGCAAGACTTCCAATATTTTAAGCTGCAGTTGCTTATAATCTGCAACTTGTACATTTAATATAATTTATCTCCATCACCTAAATTTCAGCATCATGAATTTGCTTAAGACTCTCACCATTATTAGCATTAACAAGCCAAAGCGGGGTTAAATATTGCTTTGTACGTTGCAATATTTTTGTGCATTACATTTGCTTCTCTCTTTTTAAGATTTATTTATTTGAGAAAGAGAGAGAGCATGAATGGGGGGAGGGTCAGAGGGAGAGGGAGAATCCCAAGGAGACCACGCTGAGCGTCGAACCTGTTGCTGGGCTCGATCCAAAAGCCCTGAGATCATCACCTGAGCAGAAACCAGGAGTCTGACAATTTACTGACTGAGCCACCCAGGCGCCCCTGCATTACGGTGCTTCTAAAAATTTGACAGGTAGTTTTTCAACAGTTCTGACTCAACTCCTTCTCTTCAATGTTTCTTTTGATTAAAACTGTAATTTTTCTACTTGTGCACCTGTCCCCACTATCTTATGACTGTATTGATTCTCTTTCCACCCATATTCTCTCTCTCGCTCCTAATTGATCCTATATTTTTTGCATTATTTTCAGCATTCATATTTAATCCCCACTTACACTCCACTGTGGTTCAATTTATCATCTAAAGTTATTTTAGTGGGAAGTGATAGAAATTAAGCTGAAAATAACATATAGAAAAGTGCCTTCATTGGTTCCTGTAACTAATACATCCTCCTATGGAAGTGTCTTCAGATGGCGACTTATGCTGGGGCTCTAACTAGCAACATACCAGAGGGCATTGCATTGGGGTGGGGAGTGTAGGCCGAGAATTAGGTCTCCTCATCAGAGAGAAGCAGTCTGTCACTGACATTGTTTAGAATCATTGGCATATAATAACAAAAAGCACAACTTGGTTTATTTTCTTTTAGGGATTTTTTTTTCTTCTGGATGTAATTTGCTTTTATTAATTATGTAAAGATTTATGTGGATTTAAAGTAAAGTATAAAATAAGGTACATTAAGAGAAGTGGAGTTTCCATCCTTGTCCTGAATACCTTACTCCATCTGTCTCCCTTTAAACACTGTTTATAAAAACACAAATGGGTATATATATTTAACACCCGCATACGTATTCGTATACATATAAAGATACAGACAGAGCTTATAGACTCTTTGGTCTTTCCTACAACAAAGTGTGCCTGCTATGAGCACTGTTTTGTATCTTGTTTTGTTTTGTTTTTATGTTATTTTTCTGGTGATGTTACCATATCAGTTAGGTCATTCTTCTTGTACCATTGTATTACATTGTATTTTATGATGCAATGATAACTTACAAACCAGGTCATTTTCTTTTAGTTAAACAAAATTTAATTATTTAAAACTTGATCATTATTTAAGGAGACCTTTATTATGGTAGATCATTATTTAAGGAGACCTTTATTATGGTAGATCATTATTTAAGGAGACCTTTATTATGGTAATATATAAAAATATATTCCTCGAGCCCCACAGCTTCCTCCCTCTGAGTTCATATTTGGAGAATATATTTACTCACTGTGCTCAGTGTTAACACTTTTTAAAGCACTTCCATCTTATGGAATTTCCAAACTAAACCCTAGATATAAAATAATTTGGGAAAGTCTTCCTTTTCTCCTACCAGCAAACATTTTCCCCATTAAATAGTGTCACCATCTCTGTCCAAAAGAAATTACACCATGGTTTTCTTTTCTAAATCAAAAACTCTACTGACGGTGGGGCGCCTGGGTGGCACAGCGGTTAAGCGTCTGCCTTCGGCTCAGGGCGTGATCCCGGCGTTGTGGGATCGCCCCACATCAGGCTCCTCTGCTATGAGCCTGCTTCTTCCTCTCCCACTCCCCCCTGCTTGTGTTCCCTCTCTCACTGGCTGTCTCTATCTCTGTCAAATAAATAAATAAAATTAAAAAAAAAAAAAAGAACTCAGATTCTCATTGAATTCTGATTTAAAAAAAAAAAACAACTCTACTGACGGATATATTTAGTTATTTGACAACTTCTGATTTTAAGAACCCTGATGAATTAATGTCCAACGTCGTGGTTCCTTCTTCTATAAAATCGTGTGTGGTTCTCTGAACGTGCTGTTACCTCTGCCTAGGACAGTCCCCTCCCACTGGTTAATTCACCCTTCAACACTTAACTCTTGCTCTCCTTCTCTGAATAACCTACTCTGACACACTCCCCTCACAGACAGAACGCGGGGCTTCTCCTTTTCCTCCCCAAAACCACTGTGTACATAGGACAGTCTTGGCACTTACCACGTGGAGTTGCCCATTTGTCTGCTCCCATTCAGTCTCATTGTAGGCCTGTGCCGCGCTTTTCAGTACCTTCAACGACTGAACACAGTACCCCGCAGCAGGTGCCTTAAAAAGTTGTACGTATGGATTATTAATTGTGTCCCGTTCGTTCTTATGCTCTGGTATGCCTAACCAACGTGTCAACAGAGATGGGATATCAGGCATCTTTCCTGAAATGAAAGGTTTAAACACTAAAATGGACATTAGCATCTATTTAGTTTCACTTAGCATTGATACCTCTGTTTTTACTTAATGTTACGAAAAAAAAAAAAAAGACCTTACCAAAATTGTTCAGTTATAGAAAATGGATATGGAACAGACTCTATGGGTTTGGAAATACAACAGTAATGGCACATTACCCAGAGATAATGAGATTTTGTTTATCTCTTTTTCATAGCCTGCAGTTAAAGTATTCTTTCTAGGTCATTCTGCCATGAATTCTGAAGCGTTCTCGCTTGTTGAGTTGGATAGAATGTAGAACTTTCCCTCTGATTATAGAAACGAAAATTTCTCTTACAAAAAACCAAAACCTAGTTAAGCTATTATAGAAGGGTGTCTATGCTTTCATAAATTTAGAAAGAACACTGAGAAAATAAATGCAAATTGTTTTTGGTAGATTGAATTCTTCTGGATTTTGGACATTTTAAATGTGATTTTCTTTGATCATTTTAACAAGATTTTCTCTTTTTCCCCCTGCCTATGTTGTACCCACTCTGAAATACCGTCATGACGTTTATAAAATTCTCGCATTGATTACTTGAACTTCAGAAAACACCACCTGGTCTGTAAACTATGAATGGTAGAAACATATTGTCAAGAGCAGCATGTAGACTTTTTCTATTATAAAATCGGACTGGATATGAATACGCTGTATAAGAAAGTCTAATACGTCATGCGATAACTCCGTGGTAGAAGTGAGCTTGTATTTCCTTCTAGAAGGACAGCGGTAAAGTCATTTGCCAAAAAATAGACACAACATCCCCCCCATAGGACTTCTGTATCCCTTTGGCTCATACCTAAACTTCTTCACAAATTCTCTCTTAAAAATGACCTATCAAAATAATAATTGTTTGATACTGAGAAAAGTCAGTCTGTTGAATCTGGTGTCATCTTACACGTCATAGATAATAAGAGAGTAACCCGAACTTTTCACCTTAAATGAGATACTAACATCAGCAATACATTTTGTCGTTTACTTCCTTCTGAGACTGTTCCTAAGTTGTAGAGAAGGTTTCCTTTCAGGAAACCCAAAAGAGATGATGTGTCACTCTAAGTACATTCGTTACATTTTTAAAATATTAATGTAAAAACAATATTATTCCAATATTGCTGGAATAGTTCAGATTTTCTTATAAATATGCTGGATATCTTCCGGTTGCCCCTCCATACCCGCTCTCCACCCAGTTCTACCAGCTTTTTCCCTCCAAGAGTCCCAGTATACAAATTAAATCAGTGGGTTTGCTTTCTGATTTCCAGTCGACCTTGTCTGATGGGATCCATCTGAAGGAAATGACGGTAGAAGGAAACTGAGGTGTGGCTCTTAATTCCTCTGGCTTTCTCCCTGACAGGTGTGTATAGGCTGACTTAATCTGTCCAGGAAGGTCACAGCTCCTCTCAGGCAGCCCTCTCAGTATAAGGATGTCTCCGGATTTTTTATTTACCCCTTCAGTCTTAGACCAGAAACCACTCCCTGTTACCAGCCTCAGCTGGTACAAGATCCTTCATTGCTTTTCCTAAACCCTGCCTACAGCTCTGTAAATTCTCCTCCATTAAACTCTTCTCAAAATGCCCAATCTGAGTGAGCTGTTTCCAGACAGAACTCAACTGGTATATCCACTACCTCTGCCTATCCTCCCCTGAGATTCAGTCCCTTAATTTCTGTGGAGATTTATTAGTGTCCACACATATGGTATCTGAATAGAATATCAATAGAAAAATACTCAATAATAGAATAAAATAGACTATCTGAATATTCATGGCACAAGTACAAATGAGAAATAGCCATACAAGATGGACTGTCTGTTCACAGGCTTTGTCATCTGTAAACTTTATCCAGAAGCAGAGTATCTCATTCAGAGTCACATTTCTCATTTTTAGAACACAATTATAATTAGCTTGTCTCTGTGTTTGCCCTACCTAAGACATTTTATAAACTACAGATTGGAATGCAAGAGCTTAAAAGCACACTAGCAGCAAAATTTAGCGACTGATGACAGCCAAACACCAAGAAAGGTGACAGAACACATAAATAGAAGACACAAGCCTTAAAAAACACAGCTGTCTAGAGCCCAAGGAGAGCAAACGTTTCTAGACACTTTGATAGACACTGAGAGCATCATTGCCTCTAACCCAACAATGAACTCATGTCCGTACCGATGAGCCCAGGCTACATGGCACCGTGCGTAAGAGCACAGGCACGCGACATATGTTAGAAACAAACATGATGGCTTGTTAAACTTTGTCTCTAAGTAGAATTATTTCATTTTCTGGGGTATAATAAATTTACATCAGAACTTTCAGACATATGTGCATCCCTCACATAAAGACTGAATATTGTGAACTTAATTCTATGTTATTTTCATTTATTCTTTGGTTTACAACTTCTGTCTATGTATTCATTCTATCCCATTCTATCTTAATTTTTGACCATTTCAGTATATCTAAGTGTGATCTTTCCAGCTATTTGGTTTCTCACTTTCTTAACTTGTTCTTCAATAGCCATGTCCTCCATCCTCCATGTGCTAGACCTTGCCATTACCATTATGTACGAACGTCATAATTTCTATTTCATAAATTAATGTTCCATGACCATCGTTTCTTATTTTTCCAGCTCACTCAATCTATAACAGCAATTCTAACGAACCTAAATTCCAAGACCAGTCATTATAATCTCTTCCTGGAATACATGTCCCTCCCTTTCCTTCTTCTCAGTGTGGTAGGCTGAATAATGGCTCCACAAAGGAGACCCATCTCCTGATCCCTGAACCTGTGAATGGTACTTCAAGTGACATAAACAAACAAACCGACTTTGCAGATGTGATTAAATTAAGAATCTTGAGATGAAGCGGTTATTCTGAATTTTCCACGTGGATCCTAAATGTAATCACATGTATCTTTATAAGAGGGAGGCAGAGAGGGATTTGATGCACCCAAGAGGAAAAGGCAATGTGACCACATGGCGGAGTTTTGAGTGATGCAGCCACAAGAAGCCAAAGAATGCTGGCAGCCACCAAACGCTGGAAGAGGCAAGAAATGGATTTGCCTCTAGAAAAAGTATGGCCCTATTGACACACTGATTTCAGTTTGGTGATACTGATTTGGACTTAGAAGTGTGAGGGAATAGATTCCTGATCTTTACATCACCATGTTGGTGGCAATTTGATTGAAACTACAATCTTGGTTGAATCCAACCTCTGTTTATTCCATATCTACACCCATGTCACTGCATGTGATTGGGTAAAAATCGCATCTGGTGCCAAGTTAAATTCACACACGTTCAGGTCCTGTCTGCATTGTAGCGAGTAGGTCCTCAAAGTTTCCAGCAATCCTATTCTACTTGCCAGTCTATCCAAACATCTAGATGACTTGCACGCCTTCTGACTCCTCAGTCTTCAATACCGCCACCCTCCTCCGTGCTCTCAGCTGACAATCATCTTACTTAAAAATTCAAACTAGAAGAAAGTTTCTACAGAATCTTATTATGACAGTGTAGTGTATGTCCTGACAGGTTTTCTTTTCCTTTTGTGTAAGGCAGGTGCCTGGCTTCAGTGTTGGTTGTGGAGGCGCCATTTCAGAGAGATCTCTGCTTCAAAGACCTCGATCTCAAACAAACGCATCGCTAGCCATGTAACTGGATAAAGAGCCAGGTCACCTTCCTGCACTGAGGCTCTTTCGGTTTAGAAATCTTCACTGATTTCCGTAACTGATCATTTGGACCTCTTGTCTCTCTCTCCACCTGTGACCTCAGTGTGCGCCCCGGGTGTTGCTGTGTAATTTCCAGTTCTTGCAAATAATAAACTTTTTTTTCCCCTGAAAGTTTCCTGATTGCATCAAAGCTTTCCTCAGGGCATCTTGCAATCGTAATAAGAACCACAAGGGCCAGTCTCACCGCAACATTTGTTATTCATAGGCTGAGTCTAGCCCAAAACTCATGTCACCTCACCTTCCTCTACCCATAAACTTTGTCCTCCCACCCAGAAACATAGAGTAGGTATGACCGTATCTAGGTACCACCCTTGCACGTCCTGTAATCAGCCTTTTCTTCTCTACCAAAGTGCTACTGTTACTACTGTCATTTCATTCTTTAAAATCCTTTACGTGTGGGGCGCATGGGTGGCTCAGCAGTTAAAATCCTTTACGTCCACTTATTATCCTTTAGTATGACTCCTCCAAGAATTACCTGTTTTCATTGCTCAAGTTCCCCTTAGTCTCTGTTAATGTGTTTGAATCCAGCTTTCACCTCATCAAGTCCTTTAAAGCTGCTTTGCTAAATGTCACCACTGACCTCTGTATTGCTAAATCCAACAGTCAATGTTCAATCTTCATATTTCTCAACTTTTCAGCCATATTTGATAGAGCCGGATGATTCTTTCTCCATACTTCATTTTCCCCACCTGGCTTCCAGAATATTACATTCTTTTTTCGGTTTTCCTCCAATCTCATTCATTCTTCTTTCTGCTTCTTAATGTTGGAATATCTTAAGTCCTCTACTCCTTGTATACTTTCAGTTTCTAGATAATCTTTACAGTCTCATTCCTTTAAATACCATCTATAAGCCAATGACCCAAAAGTCACTTATAGTCAAGACCACTCTCCTGAACGTGGGTCTCATATACCCACCTCCCTCCTTGATATCCCCGTTTGCATTACTAATAGGCCTGCCAAACTCAACACTTCCCAGTCTCCACCTCCCTCAAACGTGATCAAACTGCAGTCTTCCTTATCAAAGTTGATGAAAACTCCATCTATCACTTGTTCAAGTCCAGGACATTGGAATCATTGATTTTTCTCTTTTCATATCCCACATCTATTATACCAGGTTGGCTTCAGAATATACCTGAATCTAGACTTTCACCACCTCCTTTCTACCTCCTGAAAGCTATCATTTTATTTCCTTGACTTTGGTGGCCTCCTAACAGGTCTCCCTGTGTCTATACTTCTCCCCATAGCATAGCATCTGTTCTCAACACAGGAGCCAGTGTTTCTTTTGAGTACAGGTCAGAAAATGCCATTCTGCTCAAAACGCTCCTAGTTTCACTTGGAGTAAAAGTGTAAAACCTTTCAGTGGCCTACAAGGTCCTATATGATGAGGTTTCTCTGTTACCTCTTTGAGCACATCTCTTATAACTTCCATTTCATACATTCTTCCAGACACTGCCCCGTGCTGTTTCTCAAATATACTAAGCACATTCTTGCCCCAGGACCTTTGCACCAACCATTCCTTCTGGCTGTAACTCTGCCTAATTAACTCTCATGGCGAAAATACTCACACCCTTTAAGTAATTTCACTTAAAATCCTTCTCAGTAAGGCTTACCCTGACTGCCTCTTAAAGAGTATGTCATCTTAAACTCTTAATTATCCTTGCCCTGTTATACTTTTTTTAAATTTCCTAAAGAATTCACCACCTTCAAACATACTACAGTTTGCTTATTTTTATGTATAGAATTTATTGTCTGTCTCCCCCTTCTGGAATATAGACTCTTCAAAGGTGATATCTTTGTTTTGTTCACTGATGTATTATAAGCACTCAATTGCCTGGCACATACGTGTTAAAATGTTTATTATATTTTAAGAATCAAGAGTTGCTTAAGAGGTATAAAATTTTTATCATGAAACATATAAAGAATATAAATTAATATTATAATTTTAAAAATTTATGTTAAACTATGAAGTTAATATTAAGAATTCTCTTCTCTTCAAATATTTTAATTTGAACAAAAGCACCATTATTATCATAGTCTGATATTTTATTATTTTGTCCTGGAAATTCACTAGTTTTATTTTGAAATTTCTGTCTTAAAATTATATTGAAAAATGCAGCAAACTCCCCTCTTGGTCACAAACCTGTGATTGGCATACTCAAAGAATTATATAATATTAATCAATTTGGTCCTATGTATACTTGAATTTACACAAATAACCTACATAATCCATAGCATTGGAAGGTCAGAGAAGCAGGATAAAAACTAATGTTATTGAGTTTCTAGCTCTGTCTTTATGATATTGTGCATCCTAATTCCACTATTAAAATCAGTTTGTTTCTCAACACTGATAGGTAATTTACATATACTGTTTCAATGAATTATCTCAACAATTCTACCAAGTAAATAACATTACATGCATTTTATAGGTGAGAACACTAAGGTGAGGAAAACTGGAGTCATTGGCTTGAAGTGGCACCAACAGAAGATGCCAGAACAGAGTTAGACTTAGGGGTCCTTGATCTCAAAGTCCATGTGGTATCCACCATACTGTGAGGGGTAGCTGTGTAGGAGGCTGGATTCAAATACCGTTTTTAACTTGGGGGTACTCCTTTTCAAAAATGCAAGTTCCCACAGTGAATGGCATGCTGGTTCCTTAGCAGCTGTTTTTGGTATCCATTCCGGAAACTCATGCGTTCTGAGCATAGCTTGTTCTCAGCTTTTAAGCACCTTAGGCCGCTCCTCATCCAGAACTTTGCCTTAACTTTTATCACGTGACGCAGTCAAATGCAGATGTAAAAGACGTCCTCTTGGTCAGTGGATAGGAGACCAACCACTGACGCAGGCCCTTCCAAGGACTCAGACGCACATGTACACACAAAAAGCTTTTCCAAAAGGAGAGAATAATTCATATTATCTGCATGAATATAAGGTTAAAATAGAAAGTAATGAAGTCTAGTCACTCTGAGGCCACCCCTAGGAATGAAACATTTAAATGATAGAAATCTACAGTTCACTCTCGCTATTGTGAAATGTCACTGAGGAGGTCTCCAAACAAATATGCTTTGTGGTGGGTGAATTGTTACGAAAAATACGAAGGGATAATTATTGCATTTTAAGATGTTGAGAATAACAGGATATAAAACCACTGGCGGCAGTTTCAGAGCTCGGAAGACCTACAGGATGACAATCTGGCTCTCCTCAAATATCGCTCCTGGATTTTATTTGTAGTTATTTAAATGTGAGTCATTCCTTATATATCTTTACTCTGAAGTTAACAAAGAAGGTTTACATTTCAAAGGAAGAAAACATTATCTTTTCCCCAGTGTATTTGGTAACATTAAAAAAAATCTATCTAAAATTATTCTTTAAAGCTTAGTGATTCTCAGCAATAAGTGGGAAAAAAATGAACATTGAACAAGAAAAGAAATTAATAAGTTAAATAATAGTAAAAATGAGAAATATGAAGTTATATGTGAGGGCTATTATTCAAACCTAGCAAAATAGGCCTTAGATTTTTTTGAAATACATGTGATTTTTGAGAATTAGTATTCTCCAATAAAATTGTTAAAAAAATCTGAGGATCCATGAATTTCTGAATTTTTGAGGTTTCTGTTAAAAGAATTGTTTTTTTCCCAAGAATTCCTCTGTTCTATTTTTTTTATTAGTTTTCAAGTTTTAAGTATTATATTAATTTCAGATGTACAATAAAGAGATTCAACAGTTCTGTACATTATTCAGTGCTCGTCATAATTGTACTCTTAATCCCCTTCAGCGGTTTCACCCGTCCTCCCAGCCTCCCCCCTTGTAACCAGCAGTTTGTTCTCAATGTCAGAGTCTGTTTTTTTGGTTTGTTTCTTTCTCTTCATTTGTTTTGTTTCTTAAATTCCACATATGAGTGAAATCATGGTATTTATCTTTCTCTGACTGACTTATTTCACTTAGCATTATACTCTCTAGATCCATACACATTGCTGCAAATGGCAAGATTTCATTCTTTTTTATGACTGAGTAATATTCCATTGTGTGTATGTGTATATATATTGTGTATACATATACAATGGAATATTATATGTATATGGAATATATATACACACAATGGAATACACACACACACATCTTAGCCATTCATCTATCAGTGGACACTTGAGATGTTTCCATAATTTAACTATTGTAAATAGTGCTGCAGTAAACATCGGGGTGCATATATCCCTTCAAATTATTGTTTTCATATTTGTTGGGTAAATACCCAGTAGTACCATTAATGGGTCATATGGTAATTCTATTTTTAACTTTTTGTTCTCCACAGTAGCTGCACCAGTTTGCATTCTCACCAACGGTGCAGAAGTGTTCCTTTTTCTCCGATCCTTACCAATACTTTTTTCTTGTGTTTTTGATTTAGCTATTCTGACAGGTGTGAGGTGATATCTCATCTTGGTTTTCATTTGCATTTCCCTGATGACGAGTAATGTTGAGCATCTTTTCCTGTATCTGTTGGCCATCTGGATGTCTTCTTTTGAGAAGTGTCTGTTCCTGTCTTCTGCCCTTTTTTAATTGGATTATTTCTTTCTTTTTGGTGTTGAGTTGTGTAAGTTCTTAATATATTTTGACTACTAACCCTTTATCAGATATGTCATTTGCAAATATCTTCTCCCATTCTCCAGGTTGCCTTTTAGTTTTGTTGATTGTTTCCTTCACTGTCTGGAAGCTTTTTATTTTGATGTAGTCACAAAAGTTATTTTTGCTGTTATTTCCCTTGCCTCAGGAGACATATCTAGAAAAATGTTGCTAAGGCCATTGTCAGAAAAATTACTGCTTGGGATCTCTTCTAGGATTTTTATGATTTAAGGTCTATGTTTAGGTCTTTAATCCATTTTGAGTTTATTTTTGCGCATGGTGTAAGAAAGTGGCCCTGTTCATTCTTTTGCATGTAGCTGTCCAATTTTCCCAACACCAATTATTGAAGAGGCTGTTTTCCCTTGTATTTTTTCTTCTTGCCTCCTTTGTTGAAGACTAATTGGCCATATAATCGTGGGTTTATTTCTGGGTTCTCTACTGTCTTCCATTGATCTATGTGTCTATTTTTGCGTCAGTATACTACTGTTTTGATTACTACAGCTTAGAGTATATCTTGAAATCTGGGATTGTGATACCCCAATTTTGTTCTTTTTCATGATTGCTTTGGCTATTCTGGGTCTTTTGTGGTTCCATACAAAATTTAGGATGATCTAGTCTAGTTTTGTGAAAAATGCTGTTGGTATTTTGATAGACATTGCATTAAATCTGTAGATTACTTTGTGTAGTATAGACATTTTAACAATATTGTTATCTCAGTCCATGAGCGTGGAATATCTTTTCATTTGTGTCTTCAATTTCTTTCATCAATGGTTTTATAGTTTTCAGGGTACAGGTCTTTCACCTTGGTTAAGTTTGTCCTGAGGTGTTTTATTATTTTTGGTGCAATCGTAAACGGGGTTGTCCTTTTCATTTCTCTTCCTCCTACTTCATTATTAGTGTACAGAAGTGCAGTGAATTTTTGTACATTGATTTTGTATCGTGTGACTGAGCTTACTGAGTTATCAGTTCTAGTAGTTTTTTGGTGGAGTCCTAGAGTTTTCTGTATATAGTATCATATCATCTGCAAATAGTGACAGTTTTCCTTCTTTCTTACCTGTTTGGATGCCTTGCATTCCTTTTTCTTGCCTTTTGCTGTGGCTGGGACTTCTAGTACTGTGTTGAATAAAAGTTGTGTGAGTGGAAATCCTTGTGTTATTCCCGATCTTAGGCAGAAAGCTCTCAGTTTTTCACCATTGGGTATGATGTTAGCTGTGGGTTTTTCAGAGATGGACTTTATTAAGGTATTTTCCTCTAAACCTACCCTGTTGAGGGTTTTTATCATGAACAGATATTGTATTTTGTCAAATGCTTTTTTTACATCTATTACAATGTTCATATTGCTTTTATCCTTTCTCTCGTTGATGTGATGTATCACATTGATTGATTTGTAAATACTGAATCATCCTTGCATTCCAGGAATAAATCCCACTTAATCATGATGAATGATTTTTTAAAAATGTATTGTTGGATTCGGTTTGCTAATTTTTGTTGAGGATTTTTGCATCGGTGTTCATTAGAGATATTGGCCCATAATTCTCTCTTTTTCGGGTCTTCCTCTGGCTTTGGTATCAGGGTAATGCAGGTTTTGTAGGATGAACTTGGGGGTTTCTTTTCTGTTCTGTTTCTTGGGATTGCTTAGGAATAATAGGTATTAACTTCTTTAAATGTTTGGTAGAATTCACCGGTGAAGCCATCTGGTCTTGGACTTTAGTTTTTTGGGAGTTGTTTAATTATTGATTCAATTTCTTTGTTGGTAATCAGTTGGTTCAAATTTTCTATTTCTTCCTGCTTCACTTTTGGGAGGTTTTATGTTTCTAGGAATTCAATCATTTCTTCTAGGTTGTTCAATTTGTTGGCATATAATTTTTCATAATATTCTTTTATAATTGTTTGTATTTCTGTGCTGTTATTATTTCTCCTCTCTCATTTGTGATTTTGAGTCTTTCTCTCTCTGTCTCTTTGCCTCTTGATGAGTCTGGCTAGAGAATTAACAATTTTGTTGATATTTTCAAAGAACACAGCTCCTGGTTTCACTGGTCTGTTTTATTGCATTTTCAGTTTTATGTTTTATTTATTTCTGTTTGAATCTTTATTTTATCCTTTCTTCTCTTTGGGGGTTTTATTTGTTCTTCTTTTTCTAGCTATTTAAGTGTAGGAATAGGTTGTCTGAGATTTTTCCTGCTTCTCGTGGTGCTGGCCCCTGGCAGGGCTGCTTGCGCACTGCCCGGCCTGCAGCATCACGTTGGGTGGTCTCTGGCCAAGGGTCTACTGGAGGGGGTAGGTCCATTGGAAAAAAGCAGGGGTGAGGCACACCGTGTTAGCAAGCTTTGCTCAGGTCTCTTGATGGAAGAGACCCTGGAGCAGGGTTAGAAAACTCTTGCCGCAGGCTTGGAGATGGTGAATCTGAAGGAGAGCTCAGGAAGCGGGTGTGTGGTGGTAGCAAGGTTTACGTGGGTCTCCTATGAGAGGAGACCTGGAGCTGGGGCCCGGCTGGAAGGGGCATGTCTACAGGAGAACGCGGGGGTGTGGCACTCTGTTAGCAACTTAGATAGCGGGTGTTGGTGATGTACATCTTCCTGAAGGTGTCTGTGTGTCTAGGCTGGTCATGGGGGAGGGAAATGGCACCTACCAGCTCCTTTGTTCTTGGAGGAGTCTCCTAAAAATGCCTGCCAGCCCTGCACATACTCTGAGGTTAGTAAATAAATCTTTCCATATACCCCAGGTGTTTTTTAAACTGCTCCTTCTATGCTGTATCTCCATGGGGCTGTTTGCTGTGCTGTCTCTTTAAGGTCAGGGACTCAGTTTCTTCTTGCCTGCCTGGTCTTCCAGAGCTGACCCTGATGATTTTTAAGGTTGCAGCTGTTAAGCTCCACTGCTTGTAAGAAACTCTCAAAAGTAGGCCCCTCTGGTTTTCAAGGCCAAATGTTATGGGGATTCATCTTCCCCCTGGGCTTTCCTGTGCCCGGCTTGGTGTGAGGTCTGTTTCTACCCCCACTCTGTGCCTGCAGTGTCCCTCCCTCCCACGGACAGCCCTAAGGGTCCATTTACCTCCCAATCTCATCTCTACCCTTCCTGCCCTCTTCATGGCCTCTTCTCTACGGTTAGCCTCTCTCTACAATCCACTTGTCAGTCTTCGGATCATTTTCTGGGTTGTTTACACTGATGTAGGTGAGCTCAGCATGCTGTCTTCCTCTGCTGTCTCCCTGAAAGTCCTCTGTTCCATTTTTAGAGCAGCTTTACTGAGATATAGTTCAAATCCCATTCAAAATATACATCCATTTCAAGTGTACATGAATGGCTTTTAGTGTGTTTGCAGAGTTGGGCGTCCATCTCCATAATCAGTGTTAGAGCGTTATCTGCCCTGAAAGAAACCCCGTAGCCTTTGGCTTTCACACCTGCCCCGAATTATGATGTCCCCTACAGTCCTAGGCAACCACACATCTATTTTCAGTCTGTAGATTTGTGATTCTGGACATTCTATATAAATGGAATGATAGATTACGTGATCTTTTCTGACTGGCTTTTGGGTAAGCATGTTTTCAAGGTTCATCCATATTGTAACATGTATTAAAACTACCCCTTTTTATTGCCCCTTTAATCCACTGTATGGATTTACTACATTTTACTTACCCATTGATCAGGACATTTGACTCGTTCCTACTTTTTGCTATGCTAGTTGTGCTGCTATGAACATTACACATCCGCTTCTGAATGGGCATGTTTTCATTTCTTTTTGATATAGACCTAAGAATGGGGGTTCTGGGCCATACGGTAAGTCTGTATTTAGCCTTTGAAGAACGGCTACACTCTTACCACGTAGCTGCATTATTTCACAAACGCGTCAGAGTGCGATTCTCCACGTCTTCGTTAACAGTTACTCTTACCTCTTTTTTAGTATGGGCATCTCAGTGCACATAAATGGCACTTTATGATGATTTTGACTTTTGTTTCCCTGGTAAGTAATATTGTTTAACATCTTTTCATTTGCTTATTGGCCATTTGTGCATCTTCTCTGGGAGACTTTTTACTCAAGTTCTTTACCTGTATTGTCTGTGCTTTAACTGCACCAGCCCCCTTTCTGTTATTGAGGGGTATGAGTGCTTGTTATAGCGTCTACACACTAGATATATGATATGCAAATACCCCCTTCTGTGGGATGTTTTTCCACTTTCTTGAGGGTATCCATTGAAGTGCAAAAGTATTTAATTTTATGAAGCCAATTCATTCTTTCTTTTGTCATTTGTGCTTCGAGAAAATTTGTTGACAAGATAATTCCTCTATCAGTTGTCTTAGTATTTTGATGAAAGGCAATTGATCATAAATATAAGAGTCTACTTCTGGACTCTCATTTCTATTCCATTGATCCGAATGTCTACCCTTCTGTCAGTACCACATTACCTTAATCACTGTGGTTTTGTAGTAAACTCTGAATAAGGAAGTTTAAGTATTCCGACTTTGTTCTTTTTGAAAATGGTTTGGCTCTTTTGTGTCCTTGCATTTCCGTATGAATTTTAGGTTGTTTTAAACATACCCTTGGGGTACCTGGGTGGCTCAGTTGTTTAAGCATCTGCCTTCGCCTCAGATCATGATCCTGGGGTCCTGGGATCGAGCCCCACAACATCGGGCTCCCTGCTTAGTGGGGAGTCTGCTTTTCCTTCTCTCTCTCCCCTCTGCCCTACTCATGCACACTCTCTTTCTCTAATAAATAAATAAATAAATAATCCTTAAAAATATACGTATGTCTCTCCCAGGAATCAGTGTGTTCCGTGGGCATAACCTGCCTTCAGTTTAAACCCACTTCATGTGGAGTCTTGTTTGTTTGTTTGGGTCTTAATTTTGCTGATATTCCCAGTACCACCTATCAAAGGGAGAAGGCAAAGTTAGGAGATGAACCACTATTTTATGATTCTTTCCTTTAATTTTTGTCTTTTCATTCTCTCTCTCTCTCCTTCTCTTTCTCTGAAATTCGTGGCCTTGGGTTGTTCCATTTTGTTTAATTCCTATTAGGGTTTTTTTTTTTTTCTGAGTTTTAAATTTTTGTTAATTATTTAGTGGAGTTGGAAAATTCTGTGTTGACTTTCATGGTAATATCTACCTAGAAGTTTGAAGCCAAATTTTAAAGTAGAATAGTTTGGCTAGTATTTGCAGAAATGTCCAGATTTTTTTTTTTAATATGGAAAGCAAAGACATAGTTTGTTTTGTTTTTGTTTTTGTTTTGTTTTTTTCCTAGTAGAAGACAATCTGGGAGGAAGAATTCAGTGGCAGAGTTCTTCACAAGCGATCAGTAGGTATAGGGCCCATCCTGGTTGTGCCACTGACCTTGCCACTGACCTTGCCACTGACCCTGCCACCGTGTGACCAGGGGCAGAGACATCTACATTCTAAACATACTGTTTCAGTATCTCTTCTATTGCCAACATTGTATCGCTAGGGATTTATTTATTAAAATAAAACAAATTCCAACCCTCAAGCATTTGCAATCCAAAGAATCGAACATTCCTATAGAACAGAAATTAAAATGTAGAGCTTCATTGTTTCTAAATCTGCTTGAGTTCATTTTCTCATCTTAAAAGGAGAGGCTTGCCTAAATTGCTGAATGATACAATTACCAGTAGCTCTAATATTCTTAGATCCTCGAGGACAAGAATCAGAACAAACAAGGTATTGATGAGGGAAAAAAAAAAGATTTCCATTGTGGAGAACTTAGGTAAAGAAAACATAGAGCTGATAGGTTTGTACTTAAAACACTTTAAAATGAGTGGGAAGCCCATCAGCATATTATATGTCCCAAATTTACAATATCGTTAAGTTCTTAAGTGACTGAAGAGGAGAGTAGAAAATCTGATGTCCTTGAGGTCTATACTGAATGGTTTCTTGGCAACTTATTTGAAGCAACTTTTCATTGCTACATCCGTGTAATAAATTTTTCAGTTTAAACATTACTAAGCCTGATACTGTGTTCCATAATTCTCAGTTCTCTACTCACGGAGAGAAAATATTACAGTGGTTTAATGTGACAGGTAGACAAATGGTAAAAGGGATTTTATTAAATCTTCTTCTAATTCAGGGACAAAGGAGCACATTAAGAATCATTGTTCCTGTTCCCAAATTTTCTCACGCCCAAATGGCTGAACATTGACTTCCAGGAGGAGAGGGGATGGAAGATTTGATTGCGGCCCCTCCTCTTCACTATGTGGAAGCTACAGCCAAAAAAAAAAAAAAAAAGTTAAGAATATTGAACACTCAATGAGGATATCAGACCCTGTTCAAACCTTATTTCTGAAGCTTCTTCACTTAAAGATGAAGAGAAGTAGAAAATAACAGTATCTTTCCTCTCTCACCAGAAAATTTCAAGCCTTTTCAGAGGGCACTGCACGGGGGTGAAGTGTTAGCTACATAGGTCTTGCTTGCTTGTCTCAAGTCCTGCTCACATCAGCTAAACACCAAGATGCTTGTCTGCAAAAACTAATAACCAACTTATCCTTTTTTACATCTATACAGTGTATTCACTATAATACTGCTTGCAGAAACTGGAAATAACTCAGATATCAATCAACAGAGAAAATGTTTAACTATAGTATAACCATACAATGAGATTCTTTGCAGCTGATTAAAGAAGGTTGAACCCTGTCGTGTGTGTGCGCGTGCGCGCGTGCACGTGTGGTCAAGGCAATTTTCAGTTTAAATTTAAAGAATGTCTTTTTTCTATATGAGCAAAGAAAATGTTTTCTAAATTTCCTAAAGTAACACAAACAACTCCCCACTGTGACCACTGACCTTTGGACCAACAGTTCAGCTCCTCGTTAGTATGCCGTCTCCTGGACCCTAGGTGGGTTTTTGTTCCAAACTTGTCTTAAAAACTATGTGCAGCAGTACAGTAACCAGGGAAGTGATGTTCAGAGCTTCAGGAGACAGCATTTATTCTAAGTGCAGTTTCTGGAAATAAAATAGATTCAGAAGCTTGAAGTCATGGGTGGGAGTTCCCGGGTAGGCCCCACGGTCCTGCAACCCCGAGGACCGGCCTGCGTCTGAGATGCCAGCTGACCCACCGGCGGCGCCAGCACAGCTGATGCTCACCGCGCTCGTACTCCATACCAGTTGCTTTATATCCATTAATTGGTTTATTTCTCATCATAACCACATGAAATAGGAGCTATCATTGTCCTTGTTTTAAAGATAAGGTTTAGGGAAAGTAGGTGACTTCTTCAGGAATACGCAGCCAATAAGGGGGTGAGCTAGACCTGAAATAGAAGTGCTCTGACTCTAGAAACCTTGCTTTTGTTCACTAGCCCAAAACTCTCTCCAAGGCTCAGTTTCGGCCCAGGATGCTGCTATTCAAATGTGCTTGTGGTTTGAAGACATCTCGGCTTTCGCTGGCCCAGATCCTCCCCCCAGCATCATGTGGCAACGCCGCAGACCGGCACAAGAGTGTGGCTCAGAAACGCTGCCCACTCCACGTAGGACTGCCTGGCTTGCATCAAATGGTTTTGTGCTGGCTTACTTTGAAATGTTTCACTAAAGCCTCATTAAATGATGCCATACAGTCATATTCTCTGAGCATCTAAGAGCAACAAAAACACACCCACCTGCAAACATTTCAAAAGGTTTAGTGATTCCTTTTTCTGCATCCTAACCACTAGCCAAAAAACCGTTTCGCTCTCTGCCACGAAAGACTCGTGCTCTTCTTGACTCTCTGCTAAGACTCATACTTGTGCCTAAATGTTGCCCATCTTTTGTTGCTCAAAAGATATGCAAACGTTCTCAGTTATCCTAAGTAGAAATGACAGTTCTTCTGTATTTTCGTGGTGACATTTGTTATACATTATCCTCCTCAGAGCTATTTTATTCCTTCCTTATTTCTCGCCCCTCGCCACGAATGCATGTTTTATCATACCAAATTTCGTGTTCTGTACCCCACAGTGCCTTACCTGTAGAAAGAAATTTAGCAAACTCCTTTTTTTAAATAAATGAAGAAGGAATGGGTGTGTTGAGATGCCATGACACAGGGCTCTGCCAGCACATTTTGAGGGAGAAACTGATAGAAGGAAACGTTCATGAAACAATTGAACAATTTGGCATTGTCACCATAAAGCAAGTGTCTTTACTCAGAACATATTTTCATTCAACATTGCCGAATGCGTATGTAAGTCCTCTAACAGATTTTTGTAGAATCCAACTATTGTACTCCATCCCAATAGAGGTATGTAGGGCCATGACCAGAAGACAAACATACGATCACTGTGGGGTATTTAGGGTGAAATACCTGCCTGCACACACAGACCTGCTTTGGAAGTTACACAAGGAGGCTGACACGAAAGACGAGATTCCTCCACCTAATTTCACTTTCTATTTTATTTTTTTTAAGATTGATGTATTTATTTTAGAAAGCATGAGAGCATGAGTGGGGGAGGGGCAGAGGGAGAGAATCCTCAAGCAGATTCTATGCTGAGCGTGGAACCCCACTCGGGGCTCGATCTCAGGACCCTGGGAGCACGACCTAAGCAAAAACCAAGAGTCCGGCACTTAACCAACTACGCTACCCAAATGCCCATCACTTTCTATTTTAAGAGCCAGTTCCCAGATGTCCATTCCTATCAAAGGCATGGGAATCCTACTTACTAGAGCCTATGCTGGAATAACTTATGACTTAGGGGAACCACGGGGTTTCTAAGCCTTCCTTGGGCTCCATCATAGTCATGGGAGGTGCAGATTGGGCTGTTGCCTAGGACTCCAGCCTCTCGGGGCTCCTTCATCACTCTCTAGTATCTGAATCCCAGCCTCCTTTCCTGGACACTCGAACATCGCCTGACCACAGGCAATAGTTCCTGTGGCATGGGCGTGGTGTAAAGATCTGTAGAGCAGAATATAAATATATATATTTATAATGCGGGATGTCGTCCTCTCGCTCCTATCCGGAGCATGTATTTCCTGATGTCGAGGTACTAAAGGCCAACATTCTGATCAAAGACTACTTGGTGGCTTTCAAATAGGGTCAAGTGAGGTGTACGAATGTCATCAAAGTGTCGTGAAAACCGACTCCAGCATTCTCGCTGCACCGAGAGAACACTTCCCTAGTGAGTGCCTGGGGTGCCCTTCTGCTCCACAACTACACGCACACGGACACGCTGACTTCCGCTCTTCTATACGGGCCGTTCCCGTCCAGTGGGCGCGTCCTTGCAATAAATGATATGGACATGGTTTTGTATCCCAGTTTCCGTGGACTGGGGAGATAGCCTCATGGATTGCTTTCAATAACCTCACCTTCCTGGGCAAGAGCAGTGGCTGCGGCACACGCCAGAAGCCACCTACGGGGGGTGACCAGTTATCTCCCCCTCTTTGGCCTTTTCTGGTGACAGGGTCCCTCCCAGTGGCAGACAAGTCTATTTTTACAACTCCCTTAAATTTGTATTATGAGTTTCAACTTCTTTTCTTCCTTCATGTACTTCTCCAGGACTGAAATAAATTCTTCTTTGTTTGCTCAGAAGCTTTCTTGACCTTCAGAGAGCTCTCACAATCTCCATTCTTGAGCTTTCCCAATTAAATAGAGCAATTTCTCTTTTCTTCATTTTTCTAGCAATTCTTAACATTTTGTCTGGACACTCTGTGTTGATTTGCTCAAACTCTCTTATATATTTTCTCTATTTAGGAAAGAATTTTGGAAAATGAAAAGTTACACTTTCCACACTACTTTGGTGCCAGGATTCTGGATTGATGTAATCATGAGAAATTTGAAAGGCAGAGGTGGACAGAGTCCATCTTCCTGAAAGTGTTGGATGGTGCTTCCAGCAAGCGAGCTCAGGGGACTATGAAACCCTCCCAGCACCCAGCAGTGTCCAGCGTGCGATTCCTGGACGGTGAGAGGCAGTGGTGGCAGAGGAACCAGTTTCAGCTTCTCATGTCCGGCAAAGTTCCGGTGTGGTGACCTCAGAGATTGTAGTTCTAGTTTCTGTTCTGTGTGTGCTGTTTTGTGTAATTCCAAGAGATTAAACCCAGACCTCTCCTTTTATAGACCTTGCAAACATCTAATTGACTGTATTAACTGCCTTTCTGCTTAAAATATCTGGAGTTGTTTGTGGTTCCTGCCCCAAAGCCTGACTGATACCTTTCCCCCATGCTGGGATAGAAAATATCACTTGCAGAGGTCTCCAGACCAGTCTCACCTATGAAACGGTCTCATTCTCAGCACCACACCAGACGGCGAGATCATGACACCAGTCAGACTCTGTCACACTCGTCCATGTTTGTTTGCTTTGGACTTGTCCTTGACCCTTAATCACGTCCCACACCTTTCTTCTCACCTCCTCCCTGACTCCCTCTCTTGCACCCCAGGCTTAAATGCCGTCCCTGCCTTCCTTCCGCCGTCAGAGCCAAGGTAACTATTTCTACGCACCCGGTACACAGTTCTGTTGCTGAACTTGTCGCCCCACATTGCAGGTATGCATTCAGATTTCCGTCTCCTCTCCTAGAGTGTTAGTTCCTTGAACTCAGGCACCTTGTACACTGTTTGCTCTCAAACATCTGAGCGATGAATAATAATTCCTTAATAAAATTTCGAGTAAATGGAAATTATTCGTGGCTGTCCATTGACTTTATATTATTCCTGTCTCCTTTATATTTGATACTCGTTGTAACTGCATGTAAATAGTAGTGGCTGTTGGATGACAGTGTTGTCCAGCAATGAATGAAGGAGAACATTGAAACGTCCCACCCTCGTAAACAGTACTTACAGATGTTTTATGGCTTTTCTCAAGCTGATTCAAAGCATACACATATGAATAGGGGCTGATTTATAGCGTACATTCTCAGAGGGGAGACAGTGAATCTGTTCGGCTTATCTGATAGAGATACTGTGCGTGAGTCCTTCCAACGTATAGCTGGAGGATGATAATTTAAACGCTCATGGTAAGCGAGAGATTTTCATCAGAGGCTTTTTCCGTTCTGTGCTCTGAGAAGTATCCACATCCGTTGCTTCACGTGCGTGGAGAATGTTCTTGAGCTCACCACAAGGGGCAAACCTACGGCAGATGGCAATTCTGCTGCTTCCGAAAACGGGGGGAATAATAGGTGAATGTGGCGTGGGGATTTTATTACAGGACTTTTGTTAATACTGAAATGTGCTGCTCAGTTTCTGCAGAAAATTTTACTTTCTACTAACTTTCTCCTTCTATCTGATCATTTTCCTTTAAAACACCAAATAGGCAGTTATGGCAATGCCAAAGCAAAGAATATATAAAAGTTAATTTGTCTTTGTTTAAGTAGAATTTGAAAGAATTTAGTTTTTCTGACAACACTGACTTTTAACTTTTTTTTAAATATGATCTTTTTATTTGAAGAGATGTTATTCCAAAGAAACATTAAAGTAATTTTAACTGAAAATTATGGCCACTGTTTCATACTTTTATGTTTTTTTTGTATCACACGCAAAGTCAAAAGTCAGTAATGAGTACAAAATATTTATTGGAAATGAAAGTATAAAATAGGGCCATAATGGAATACTGACAGATTTTATACTGTTTTCATAACCATTGCTAAGCTCTCTAAAGAAATACATATTCCCTCCAGGAGAAAACGCACACTGTGATTTTGTCAATGTGTTCTTTTCACATGAAGTGCATTCATTCCAAGCTGCTTTTACCAACCAGGAATCTTTGCATCTTTGACAGTGAAGGTTGGAGTTTGCCCAGGTACTGGACAATATGCATGATGTCAATGTGCACATGTGGAGTGAGTTCTTGCTGCTTTTATGTTAACTAAGTACCGACTACCTACAGGTTCCGTTTTAGAGACAAGGTTCTTCTGTAATTTTAATATTAACTGAATTGAAAATACTTAAAAAACGTATTGATTTAAATGTAAACATTTAAACGGTCTGTCATCATTTGGCTCCCCTGGAGGGATGCTGCGCTCCCTCACACAACACTGGGTTTGGGGCTCAAGACCGATGACCTGTGACACACGCATCAAAGATCAAAAGATTTATTTCTCATATAATGAGACATTTGGGGGAAAGCAAGGAGAGCTCCGCAGGTAGAGCCCAGGACAGATTGGGGGCACGAGAGAGGAGATTGGTTTGAGTTCTTCTCAGGTGGTGAGAGGGCGCACGGGACAGAGGCTCCCTGGTGAGGTTCCCGCGGCTGTTGGTGCCCGAGGAGGGGGCGCCCGGACTTTCTCACCAGCTCGTGCACCTGTGGGACTTGAAGGTGGGAGACGTGAGGCTTAAAACTTGTCAGCAGTCTGGTTTCCAAACACAAGCCGGGATCTTCATACACTTGTGCCTGTTACTGTCTCTGTGTCTTTAGCACGGAGCTCCCTGGGGACTCAGTCGTTGCGTCATACAACCGGTCCAGCGTGGCAGCGTGATCAGGTGCCCGGGGACACACAGGTAGAGCTCACCTACGGATGCTGTTGCATGTGCGTGTGTGAGCGTCGAATGAGAACACATGGGTGTGAATGTCCGGTGTGCACTGTTGGTGAATACCAGTACCTATCGCCAGGTTTTGCTGCAGGTTCCTGAACGTCCAGTCCTCCGGCATTTAGGACAATGTGGGTGCTCTCCTTATGAAGCAAATAAAAAACCAAAATCTGACCTCTGCCAAAGATAAACACAGCTGAGTACTTGTGAAAATGGGAAGGACACATTGTAATCGGTGACGTCTACCGCCGTAGGGAAAAGAGTACAGCGGGAGCTCAAGTTTGATTTGTACGGACGTAAACGGGTGTTTTAAAGGGCAAATGAGGCATTAGGGAGGGGGTCCCCTGCAGTTTGAGCAGAGTCAGAGAAGCGAAGAATTACAAAAAGCTGGAAGGGGGACCCGTGCCTGTGAAACCCACCTGGGTTTGTTAGCTGGCTCTTCCCCAAGGGAGGCTCCTGCCCTCCCACAGAGAAGGGGAATCGGGAGCCCCATCTTCAGGTGTTGGCGGGAGCAAACAGTAAATTCCTTCGGCAGCCTTGAGCTTTCCCAGGCAGGTGCTTCGGGGGAGGGCGGCTGGGGGGGGGGTCATCCTCGGATGTGGCCTCTAGCCCTTGGACACGATGTCAGCATTTGTAAGTCTTCATAGGTTAGGGTTGAGGCCTAGTTGAAAAGAGGGTTTAAAAGATCCAACGTCTGGTCAAGAAGAGAATCTTTGTGACCTCAAAAAGGAATATTAGAGAAATGGTTCTTGCAATTTTTATACTACATTTAAAAGCTGTTTAAATTGATTGCTAACATAATTTAAAAAGACTTGTTTAGAGGTAAAAATCTTAGCATATAGAGTCATTCACTTAAATATGAAGTTGAAAAAATACATGAGATTTCTTCTTCTTTTGAAGAAAAGTTTATAGGAGTTAAATGGTCTTTAATTTCAAGTGATTATAGGTTGACAGGGAGTCACAAAGAAACGTACAGGAGGCACTTGGTCTCTCCCAGTGGTAACATCTGATGAGATTATAGCATAATATCGAACCCAGGAAATAGACATTGGTGCAGTCCACAGAGTTTATTCCAACTTTGTGGGTTTTATTCTTGTGTAGAAAAGTCCGTATTCTAATTCCACAATGATACCCTGCATCGAAAATGCAGGTCAGAAACACTCATTGGCCAAGCCCATCTTGGGTGTGTACGCATGATTGAGCCTAAATATTTCTTATACCTTTATTCTGCCATTGCCGTACCCCAGACTCAACCCTTTCTCTCATCCTTTTGTCTCATTTTGCTTCAATTTTTATTTTGATAAAATTTCAGACTCTTGTAAAAGTTGTAAGAATTGCACAAAGAGTTCTCACATACCTTTTCCCCAGATTCCTCAGATGTTAATATTTTTACTACATTTGCTTTATCCATCCCTTCTACCTCTTTCTCCATCTACACACACACACACGCACACGCACACACACACGCACGCACACGCACACACGCACGCACGCACACACACGCACACATACACGCACACGCACGCACACGCACACACACGCACACACACGCACGCACACACACACGCACACACACACGCACACACACACACGCACATCCATTTGATCCATTTCCTCCTAAATACTTCAGTGTCTATTTTAAAGCAAGGACATTGGTCTATTCTAAGCCCAGCACGACTGTCGCAATCAGGAACCAAACACCGCTACGCTACTATTATATTCTCTACAGACTTTGTTCAGATTCTGCCGATGTCCCAGTATCCTGTGTGGCAAATGCATTCAGGTGCCATGTTTCTTTGGTCTCCTTTAATCTGGAACATTTCTTCAGTTTTCCTTTGTCTTCCATGACATTCACATTTTTGAAGAGTAAGGTCAGTTGTTTTGTAGAACATCTGTTGAATTTAGATTTGTCTTCTGTTTCTTCGTGATTAGATTCAGGTTATGTATTTTTAGCAAAAAAACCCCCAAAAACAAAAACACAAAACATATTATGTTCTTCTCAGTGTTTCCACTCAAATACTCCTGCCTGACATACCCTCCCCTATATACCTAAATTCTTAAGCACTTAACTTCATTATAGTATTTGTTGTATTGAAAAGTGACTTTTTTCCCCTTTAGTACCTAGTAGTTTAGAAACCTTAGTCGTCAGGGACTTTATCTTATTCATCATTGTATATTCTAGAAAATTTGTAGGTTTTCAATAACTATTAACTGAAAAAGTTAGTAAATGAGCAGATGAATTCCAGGAGGAGGCAGAATTAAGTGGTATTATTAATTAATAATTAAGAGGTATTTTCCATTTTGTAAAGAATACTGAAGGTCAGCACAGTATGATTAGATTTTGACACTAAGATTTTGACAGAGCTGTTCATCATATAACAATGAATATTATTGAGCTCATTTCCTTGAGTCCAAGAGGCTACTTTAATTTACTGTATCCCAAGAACAGAAAAGGCAACAGACTTTTTTTTTTACATCTCGGTTCACAGTCCTAGATGGATTAGAAAATGTTTTGTGACTGTTGATACACACAGGATATAAGTCAGCTTGTGCAGGAGCAATGCTGCAAAACAAAGCACACACAACTTAGTGACCTCTAGGGACAAACACTATTGTCTCACGCACGTTTGGGGGTATCTGGGAATCAGCCATCTAGACTGAGCTCAGCTGGGCCGGCTCTGAGCTTCAAGATGGATTCAGTTATGCACCATTGATCTTTCATTCCCGTGGACCAGCAGACCATCCCAAACCAGGAGAACAATAGGGGCCGGCCATAACACGCACTGCTTCCTGTACTGTGCAGAAACAGCACACTGGAACCGACTGTTTGCCAATGCAAATTATATGGCCAAGCCTAGCCTCATTAGCATTGGCAAAAACACCCTACCTCTAGTCAAATGGCAGGAGGTGTGGATCCAAGAGGGGCAAAGAATTAAGAAGAGTAATGGGGAGGGAGAAGTCAAGATGGCGCAAGAGTAGGGGACTTAGTATCGTCCGGTCCCAGGAGCTCAGCTAAATAGCTACCAAATCATTCTGAACTCGTGCAGACTCAACTGGAGATCTAAGAAAAGACGGGCTGCAACTCTACAAATAGAAAAGTGACCACTTTCTGCAAGGTAGGAGGTGTGGAGAAGTGAATCCGAGGTGATATATGGGAAGATAAATTGCAGGGAGAGGGAGTCTCCGTAAACCGGCTACCGGCAACAGAGCACAAAATCAGAACTTGTGGAAGTCTGCTCCCGTGAGGGACATCCCAGCTTGAGAGGCACTGAGGTGGCTAAGGGGGTCAGGATCCCGCCCGGGGCAAACACACTTGCGAATCAACGCAGCAGGCCCGAAGATCAGCAAGAACATCAGGCCAAGATCAAGTTTGCCGATCATTGAGAACTGCAAAACTCCCACTCTAGGGGAAAATAGCATAATGAATTCATGGTTTTTACCCCATGATTCTTTAGTCTTTTGATTTTAATTTTTTTCTCTTTTTCAAACAATTTCTTATTTTATCAACTCTTTTTTAAACCTTTTTTAACTTTCATTTTACAGGTACATTCTATCCCTTCATTGTACTTAATTTTATTTTTGTATACATGTAAGTTTTTCTTTCTTTACAATTTTGGGATGCAGTTTCTTCTAACAGACCAAAGTACACCCAGAATCTAGTGTATGGCTCTGTTCTCTTCACCTGTCCGATCATATTCTCTCTTTTCTTCTTCTTCTTTTTTTGTTTTGTTAGTCTTTTTTAATTTTCATCTTTACAGCTCTATTCTATCCTTTCAAGGTATTAAATTTTAGTTTTGTGTATATATAAGATTTTCTTTCTTTACAATTTTGAGACGTAGTTTCTTCTAACAAATGGACCAAAATACACTCAGGATATAGTGTATTTCTCTGTTCTCTTCATCTGTTTATATCCCTTCCATTTTTTCTTTTCTTGTCTAATAGTTTTCATTTTTACAGTTACATTCTATCTTTTCACTGCATTTACTTTTATTTTTGTATATATATGTTTTTCTTTATTTACAATTTTGGGATCTAGTTTTCTAACAAATGGACCGAAATGCACACAGCATCCAGCGTATTGCTCTATTCTGTTCACCTGTTGAATATATTATTTTTTTCTTCCTTTTTAAAAAATGTTTTTAAATACTTTTTTTTTCAGTTTTGTGTCTCTTCTGATTTTTTTAATGTATATTTCACTGGGATCGTTGTTGCCATTTTAGTATTTTGGTCTCATGTTCATCTATTCTCTGGACAGAATGACAAGATGGAAAAACTCACCTCAAAAAGAGAATAAGAGGCAGTACTGACTGCCAGGGACCTAATCAGTAGGGATATAAGTAAGATTTTTGGAACTGGAGTTCAGAATAATGATTATAAGGAGACTAGCTGGGCTTGAAAAAAGCATAGAAGACACTAGAGAATCCCTTTCTAGAGAAATAAAGGAACTAAAATCTAATCAAGTCAAAATCAAAAGAGGCTATTAAGGAGATGCAATAAAAAATGGAGGTTCTAACTGCTAGGATAAATGAGGCAGAAGATAGAATTAGTGATATAGAAGACAAAATGATGGAGAATAAAGAAGCTGAGAAAGAGAGATGAACAACTGGGTCACAAAGGGAGAATTCAAGAGATAAGTGACACCATGAAGTGCAACAATATTAGAATAATTGGGATCCCAAAAGAAGAAGAAAGGTGGGGGGGGGGTGGCGGGGAAGATATATAAGACTAAACTATAGTGGAGAACTTCCCTAATCTGGGGAAGGAAACAGGCATCCAATCCAGGAGGCAGAGAGAACCCCCCTCAAAATCAACAAAAATTGATCAACACCCTGACATATAATAGTGAAAGTTGCAAATCTCAGAGACAAAGAGAAAATCCTGAAAGCAGCTCAGGACAAGAGGTCCATAACCGATAAGGGTAGAAACATTAGATTGGCAGCAGACCTGTGCACAGAGACCTGGCAGGCCAGAAAGGACTGGCATGATATATTCAGGGTGCTAAATGAAAACAATATATGCAGCCAAAAATACTTCATCCAGCTAGGATGTTATTCAAAATAGAAGGAGTGATAAAAAGCTTCCAGGACAAACAGAAACTAAAATAATTTGTGATCACCAAACCAGCCCTACAAGAAATATTAAAAGGGATCCTTTAAGCAAAGACAGAGTCCAAAGGTAACACAGACCAGAAAGGAACAGAGGCAATATACAGAAACAGTGACTTTAAGGGTAATACAATGGCACTAAATTCATATCTTTCAATAGTTACTCTGAATGTAAATGGGCTAAATGCCTCAATCAAAATACACAGTGTATCAGATTGGATAAAAAAAGCAAGGACCATCAACATACTGTCTGCAAGAGACTCATTTTAGGCCCAATGACACAAGCAGATTGAAAGTGAGGGGGTCAAAAACCATTTATCATGCTAATGGACATCAAAGAAAGCTGGAGTGGCAATCCTTATATCAGACAAATTAGATTTTAAACTAAAGACTGTAATAAGAAATGAGGAAGGATGCTATATCATAATTAGAGGGTCTATCCAACAAGGAGGTCTAACAATTGTAAATATTGATACCCCTAACATGGGAGCAACCAATTATATAAGCCAATTAAAACAAAATTAAAGGGGCACCTGGGTGGCACAGTGGTTAAGCGTCTGCCTTCAGCTCAGGGCGTGATCCCGGCGTTATGGGATCGAGCCCCACATCAGGCTCCTCCGCTATGAGCCTGCTTCTTCCTCTCCCACTCTCCCTGCTTGTGTTCCCTCTCTCGCTGGCTGTCTCTATCTCTGTCAAATAAATAAATAAAATATTTAAAAGAAAAAAAAGGAAAAAAAAACAAAATTAAAGAAACATATCCATAAATATGCAATATTATTAGGGCCTTTAACACCCCCCTCACTGCAATGGACAGATCTTTCAAACAGAAGATTAACAAGGAAACAAGGGCTTTGAATGACACACTGGACCAAATGGACTTCATAGATATATTCAGAACATTCCATCCTAAAGCAACAGAATACATATTCTCAAGTGCACATGGAACATTCTCCAGAATAGATCACATACTGGGTCACAAATCAGGTCTCAACAGGTACCAAAAGATTGGGATTATTCCCTATATATTTTTGGACCACAAGGCTTTGAAATGGAATCGCAATCACAAGAGGAAATTTAGAAAGAACTCAAATACATGGAGGCTAAAGAGCAACATACCAAAGAATGAATGGGTCAGCCATAATATTAAAGAAGAATTTTAAAAATGCATGGAAACTAATGAAAATGAAAACACAACTGTTCAAAACCTTTGGGATTAGCAAATATGGTCCTAAGAGGGAAGTATATAGCAATACAAGCCTTTCTCAAGAAACAAGAAAGGTCTCAAATGCACAACCCAACCTTACATCTAAAGGAGCTGGGGAAAGAACAGCAAATGAAGCCTAAAACCAGCAGGAGAAGAGGAATAATAAAGATTAGAGCAGAAATCAATGAAACAGTAACCAAATGAACAGTAGAACAGGTCAACGAAAGTGGAGCTGGTTCTTTGAAAGAATTAATAGATTGATAAACCCCTGGCCAAACTTATTGAAAAGAAAAAAGACCTAAATAAATAAAATCATAGATGAAAGAGGAGAGATCACAACCAACACCAAAGAAATACAAACAATTATAAGAACATATCATGAGCAACTAGATGCCAACAAATTGGACAGTCTGGAAGAAATGGATGCATTCCTAGAGATGTATAAACTACCAAAACTGAAACAGGAAGAAATAGAAAACTGGGACAGACCCATAATCAGCGAGGAAATTGAAGCAGTCATCAAAACTCTCCTGACACACAAGAGTCCAGGGCCAGATGGCTTCCCAGGGAAATTCTCCCAAAATTTAAAGAAGAATTAATACCAATTCTTCTGAAGCTGTTTCAAAAAATAGTTATGGAAGGAAAACTTCCAAACTCTTTCTCCGAGGTCAGCATTACCTTGATCTGAAAACCAAAGACCCCACCAAAAAGGAGGATTACAGACCAATATCTCTGATGAACACAGATGCAAAAATTCTAACCAAAACACTAGTCAATAGGATCTGACAGTACACTAAAGGATTATTCGCCACGACCCAGTGGGATTTATTCCTGGGCTGCAGGGTTGGTTCAACATCCGCAAATCAATCAATCTGATACACTACATAAATAAAGGACAAGAACCATACGATCCTCTCAATAGATGCAGAAAAAGTATTTGACAAAGTACGGCATCCTTTCTTGATTCAAACTCCTCACAGGGTAGAGAGAGGGACCATACCTCAACATCATAAAAGCCATCTATGAAATGCCCACAGTGATTATCATTCTCAATGGGGAAAAACTGTGAGCTTTTCCCCTAAGATCAGGAACACAGCAGGGATGTCCACTATCACCACTGCTGTTCAACATAGTACTGGAAGTCCCAGCCTCAGCTATCAGACAACAAAAAGAAATAAAAGCATCTGAATCAGCAAGGAAGTCAAACGCTCACTCTTTGCAGATGACATGATACTGTATGTGGAAAACCCAAAGACTCCGCCCCAAAATTGCTAGAACTCATACAGGAATTCAGCAACATGGCAGGATATAAAGTCAATGCACAATATTCAGTTGCATTTCTATACACTAACAATGAGACAGAAGAAAGAGAAATTAAGGAGTCAATCTCATTTACAACTGCACCCAAAACCAAAGATATCTAAAAATAAACCTAACCAAAGAGGCAAAGGATCTGTACTCAGAAAACTATAGAACACCCATGAAAAATTTGAGGAAGACACAAAGAAATGGAAAAATATTCCATGCTCATGGATTGGAAGAACAAGTATTGTTAAGATGTCCATGCTACCTAGAGCCATCTACACATTCAATGCAGTCACTATCAAATACTATCAACTTTTTTCAGAGAGCAAATAATCCTAAAATTTGTATGGAACCAGAAAAGACTCCAAATAGCCAATGGAATGTTAAAAAAAGAACACCAAAGCTGGTGGCATTCCAATCCCAGACTTCACGCTCTATTACAAAGCTGTAATCATCAAGACAGTGTGGTACCGGCACAAAAACAGACTTAGATCAATGGAACAGGACAGAGAGCCCAGAAATAAACCCCCAACAACAGGTTTAACTTATCTTTGACAAAGAAGGAAAGAATATCAAATGGAAAAAGGACAGTCTCTTCAGTAAATGGTGCTGGGAAAATTGGACACCTACATGCAAATGAATGAAACGGGATCATTTTCTTACACCACACACAAAAACAGACTCAACATGGTTGAAAGACCTAAATGTGAGACAGTTATCTACCAAATCCTAAAGGAGAACACAGGCAGCAACCTCTGTGACCTCAGCCACAGCAACTTCTTGCTAGAGGCGTCTCCAAAGGCAAAGGAAACAAAGGCAAAAATGAATTATTCGGACTTCATCAAGATAAAAAGCTTTTTGCACAGCAAAGGAAACAGTTAACAAACCCAAAAGACAACCAACAGAATGGGAGAAGATATTTGCAAATGACATATCAGATAAAGGGCTAGTATCCAAAATGTATAAAGAACTTATCAAACTCAACACCCAAAGAACAAATAACCCAATCAAGAAATGGGCAAAAGACATGAGCAGACATTTCTCCAAAGAAGACATACAAATGGTCAACAGACAAATGAGAAAATGCAACATCACTCAGCATCAGGGAAATACACATCAAAAAACCACAATGAGATACGACCTCACACCAGGTAGAACGGCTAAAATTAACAAGTCAGGAAATGACAGAAGTTGGCGAGGATGTGGAGAAAGGGGAACCTCTCACACTGTTGGTGGGAATGCAAGCTGGTGCAGCCACCCTGGAAAATAGCATGAAGGTTCCTCAAAAAAATTGAAAACAGAGCTACCCTATGATCCAGCAATTGCACTACTGGGTATTTACCCCCACGGATACAAACGTAGTGATCCAAAGGGGCACCTGCACCCCAATGTTTATAGCAGCAATGTCCACAATAGCCAAACTATGGAAAGAGCCGGGATATCCATCAACAGATGAATGGATAAAGATGATTTGGTATCTATATACAATAGAATACTACCCAGCCATAAAAAAAAAGAAAGAAAGAAAGAAATTTTGCCACTTGCAATGATATGGATGGAACTAGAGGGTATGATGCTAAGTGAAATAAGTTAATCAGAGAAAGACAGCTATCACATGATGTCACTTGTATGTGGAATTTAAGAAACAAAACAGAGGATCATAGGGGAAGAGAGGAAAAAATAAAACGTGATGAAATCAGAGAGGGAGACAAACCATTAGAGATTCTTAACCATAGGAAACAAACCGAGGGTTGCTGGAGGGGAGGGGGGTAGAAGGATGGAGTAACTGGGTGATGGGGATTAAGGAGGGCACGTGATGTAATGGCCACTGGGTATTATATCAGACTGATGAATCACTGACCTTTACCTCTGAAACCAATAATACATTATATGTTAATTAATTGAATTGCAATTTAAAAAATGAAAAAAGTATAGTAATGGGAACAATAGTACAATTACCAAAGGAATACGAACACAGGAATGCATATATGCAAACTTTGATTTGAGGAGGGACACAGCAAGATGGCAAATCACGTGAGAAATCTCCTGCGTGTGTGTGCCTGCGTGCAAGCAGGTTTCCCTGCGTTCCAGCTGAGTCT
The DNA here is from genome assembly GCF_002007445.2 of Ailuropoda melanoleuca. NCBI lineage: Eukaryota > Metazoa > Chordata > Mammalia > Carnivora > Ursidae > Ailuropoda > Ailuropoda melanoleuca. Next base: position 15,679,116 of record NC_048235.1, on the reverse strand, counting down.
GTATGCTTACTCAGATTTGGAGGTCTTGGCTTCCCTAGTGGCTACAAATGTGTGCAACCTAAGGCCTTTAGACATTTTGAGGTTCACCATACACCCAACCTAATTCACACAGTTTTAGCGAGGATAAAAAGTCACAAGTGATAAAAAAAAAAAAAACTTGAAAATTTACAAGTACTGTACGATGTCTTATTGTTATTCCTATTCTTATGCTCTTCACTCCCGATATAAATTGCTCCCTGGATCGTATGATGAGACCCATTTTCCAGAACAGTAGAAGTTACTTCCTGAGTAGAGAAACATCAAGGTTTATTGGACAGAAAAAGTAAATTCTTCCATGTATGGAATTCCAAGAAAAACACTAGAAAGTGTCCTGTGTGTCAGGTAATTTTTCAACAATTAAAAAAAGAGAAAGATGAAGAAAATTCCAAAAGCAAAGCGTCCTTCCCTGTAGCTTTAGTTGCCAACAAATATTTAGAGCTGAATTCTTAAAATATGTGTTTGCTGAGTGCTACTTGGAAACCAAATTATATCTCAAAACACGAAGCCATCAATCAAAGAGCATGATAAATTCTGGTAAGGTTCACTAAAGGTCTCGACCTGCTTCACAAAAGAAGACAAAGTATTTTCCTCAGATATGTTCACGTTCCCTCTATCATTCAAGCCATAACCACAGAAGTCATGGTCTGCTTTTAGGGATCTGTGGGTCTCTGGGCAACAGAAAACCAACGTTTAAGTCTTTAATATGAGAATGTGAGATAACTGCTTTGCTCTGTCATCTAGTCATGGCAAGTGTTTACATCAAAACCAAAAATACAACCAAACAATCATGTACTAGGGTTTTTTTTTTCTTTCATCAGGAGAAAATAAAGAACAGCCATTCTTAGTTTTGAACAGAGGAAGTGTAAAGAAGCTAATTACTAATAGCTGAAGGAAACATCACATGGAGCCAAAGCGATGCTTCCGTAAGATCACAAACTCAAGAAAGGTGGTTACTATCTGTGTCAACTCATTGACCCCAAGATAGAAATGTATACATATTCACAGCCTTCAGGTTCCAGATCTGCTTTCTGGAGTGCCCCACTTCCAGTCCACTTCTTTGCAGTCATCTGTTTCTCAGCCATTTTCCTTGTTCTTTTCTCGGTGGGCTGACCACGTAAAGGATGACAGTCTCAGAGTTTCTAAGAGCTTCTTGGAATAGATTGGCCCCGGTCGAACTACATGTGCCTAAATGTCATTTTCGCAAACACTCTTCTTGGAAGAGCTCCCTTAATCCTCCTCTGCTCCTCGAACTTAAATGCTTTCGGCAGGTTCCATAAGCATATGTTCAAGATTGGCTCTACACATTTCCCTAGATTTCACTTCGGTGATTTGCATCTCACAACAAACATATCTTGTGCAAATATAATGCCTTCAGAGCGTGAAGCATGCCAGTCCTCGCCTATTACACCTCTCACTTCTCACCTGTCTGACAGTCAGTATTAATACCAATCATTTTAAGCACATGGTGGAGTTCGCCTCCAGAGCCAAATACATCTCTGGAGAAAATGCAAATGGATAGCAATCTGGTTCTCTTTTGTCTGGAATGAAATACCTGGGCTTCTAGAACTATACTTAGATCTCAGAAAGTTTGTCTCTTCCTTAATCTTTTTTTAGTGTCACGTCATTTACAATGTGGGTCTTTCAGACGACAGGCTCTGCAGGAATAGCGAGAATACCATAAAGCTTTGCTGAAAACCTGAGTATTGTGCTGAGACTTTATTTTCTTCCTTTCTTCCTCCCTCCATCTCTCCCTCCCTATTTCTTCTCCTCCCGAATTTAATTATGAGATTTGATTTACCAAACAACAGATTTTTTAATATTCCTTGCTGAGTTTATATTTTGCCTATAAAGAGACTTTAAATTTGTTATCATAGACTAAGTGATAGAGGAGAGAGAGAGAGAGAATCTTGAGTGTTCATCTAGGTCATTTTCCGGAACAGTATTACCTGATTTATCTAGTCTGTTCACATTGCCTTTTCTGTGTATTGTCTTTCGAAATTGCCATGTACCACTGGTTTACTGGTATAATTCTCACAAAGTCAATCTACGTGTAGTATGGATTTTATAATTCAGGGTTTCTGACATTATAATGATGTTTTCAAATGTAAAAATAGTAGGCTTACTATCTCCTTTATTACAGTAAAAAACATGAAATTTGCCATGTTAGCCGTTTTTAAGTGTATACAGTTCAGGAGTGTTTAGTATATTCACACGGTTGTAAAAGAGATCTCCAGAACTTTTCATCCTGCAAACTCTATACCCATTAAACCATTCGTCTTTTCCCTCTCCTTGTACCCGTTGCAGCCACCATCCTACTTTCTAAGAATTTGAGTACTTCAAAAACCACGTATAAGGAGAATCATACAGTATGTGCCCTTTTGTGACTGTCGTGCTTCCCTCAGCATGCTAGCTCCAAGGTTCACCCATGTTGTAGCCTGTGTCAGAATGTCCTTCCTTTTGAAAGCCGAATAATATTCCATTGTATGTATAACCACATGTTGTTCATCCATTCCGCCATTGATGGACATTCGAATTCCTTCTACCTCTGGTCTATTATGAATAATGTTGCTGTGCTCATGGTGGACATAAATTGACCACCTCTTGCAAAGAACAGAACTATATGATAGGATCTTTAAATCTTTCAATCTTCAGAATTAAATCTCGTGGGTGTTTTCTTAGTTTCTGCAATACACAGTAAAGGAATATTTTCAATTTAATATACTGCCCAACAACTTGTAATGGAGAATAACATATAATTAGATTAAAAATTTATAAGTTAAAGCTATTTTTTTTTTACTAAGGCCTTATTTACATGACTCAGGGCTTTCTTGCAGCCTGAAAAGGAAATGTATATAAGGAAGGTACATATGAAGGATTCCTGGGGGACTTTCCTCCCCAGCAGAGGGCCATAATCTTCACTTTATACATTAAATCCACTCAGAGGAGGGATCTGGTGGCTCTTGGTGGCCTCCTGAGAATGACTGTTAATCATAGTGCTTTTCTGATCACTGAGTTATCAAGAGTTACTCTAGGAACCTGGATCTTTGTTGCATCTCCAGAATTATCCATAAAATCTCTTTTTTCAGTGCTATCCGTGACCCATGACTACGCTTAAGGAGTTCACAATAAAAAGAGTAAACAGAAAGTGTTGGCTTAAATGTTATTCAAAGACACACTCATGCCTGCTTTACAATACCATGATAAATGTTTATACAGTCTTTGTACTACCCCCACACTACAGCTGACCCTTGACAGCACGAATGTGAACCACATGGGTCTGCTTCTATGCAGACTTTTTTACAGTACAGTACTGTAAATTTGTGTTCTCTTCCTCACGATTTTAACATCTTTTTCCTAGCCTACTTTATTGTATGAATAGAGTATACAATACATGTAACACAAAAAATACGTGTTAATTGAGTACTTATGTTATTGGTAAGGTTTTTGGTCAATAGTAAACTATTAGTAGTTAAGTTTTGGGGGAGCTAAAAGTTATCCGAGAGTTTTTGACTGCATGTGGTCAGGCCCCTAACCCTTATGTTGTTCAATGGTCAACTGTATATTATAATACTCTGATTTCTTATTGGTTTCCGTTTTAGACCATAGACTTCTTGGGAACAGGTTTTATGCTTTATTCAGTTTGGTATCCACGTGTGATGTTTATTTACCAATAAGTTGTACTAATAAGATACAAAGTGTGACACAAATTTCAAAGCCATTGAGGTTTTTTTTTTTAAAGGGCAAGGGCCTATAGCATGTGTTTATTTCATCATTTACTGGTAGCAAACCACGTATGAGAGGGTTCAGACATACAATCTAGTCAGAAAATAGCAATAGATTCCATTGTAAATGAATTTGCCTTTGTAAGACCAAGGAAGCAAATTCCTGACACTGATTAAGAGAAAAGTGTACATCATTAGTAAAAACAAATGACTCTTGGGCCCTTCAAACATTATTTTGACCCACATAAGTAGCATGCATACAAATCATATAGCTTGTAAAGTGGTTTAGGTATTATAGAAAAGTGATCTTACCAGAAAGCTTTTTTTTGATGTCTCACATTTTAATTTTTGTATATATTGAAACATGATTTACACCAATTAACTTACTAGCTGAGAATTTTCATTGGTACATGTGGTTAACAGAAAGAAAATAAAAGTTATTTCCTTGATCCTGCCTGTGGTAACAACCCAGAGCTATTAGAATCTCATTTACTCTCCTGGACCGGTATCACCAGGGAGCCGTGCTTTCTGACAGGAGAAAATCCTGCCTTTACTGGGAATGCTACAACTACTATGCCATAAATCAAGAAGCCCTAATGGGCTGGGGGAAGGGAAGCTGCTGTAAGGAAACATAATTAAACCACTCTTTGAAGCAGTGTATGAAGGTAACTGAATCCATTTATCCCTTCCATGAACTTCACTCTTACGTGTGTTTGCTGAGGTCGTATCAGAAAACCGATTACAGATGTAGCTTCTGTGGTTTGCTTGCTATCACTGAGGAACCGCTGATGTCCTGTAAACACTCCTGTTATCTCATTAATTGAAGAAACACAACTCAAAAGGGAAGTGTGTTTACTTTCACGGTAATTAAAAGAAATATCTAAAAGGCGGGGGACTCAATATCAACCTGGCTGCCTTTGAGAAAGAGTGAATGACCTTAAATTTCCATTCAGTGTTAATATATATAAATTCTCAACAGGAAGCTCCAAAGGGATCAAGTTAAAGGTGTTAGATATAGGTTTGTCTTGTAAAGATTTGCAATTTCAGGAAACATTGTCTAGAACATAAAAGAAACATTTATAACCTTAGACCAAGGACCTTCAAACCAGTAGTCAAGAAACATACAACAGTCTAGCAAATGTTTTGAAGGTAGAAATGAAAGCTCATGAGCAATTCTGGAACAAACAGTAAGAGGAAAGAAACGGCTCCTCATCTGGAGTCAGCTGGAAAGACTGAGGTTGGGGCAATTTTAAGAGCTTTATAGGTAAGGAGGGTATTTGAAATGGTGGCTTCTAGGCAATGCATCATGCATTCTAGAAAGATACAGAGACACTAAAATTTTAGGCTGCAAAGAGATTCTTAGAAAACAAAACCTCAAAACATTCCACCAGATTTTCTCCAAGAGTAAATTATGCTCTGCAGCCCTGCAGCAACAAGTTATCTGAACGGTCGGAAATAATGCATGTGCTTCTAATAGTACCTAAGCTGTGAGTGAAAAGAAAATGGGATTATTTATACATCAAAGTACTTTTGGTGTGAATTACCAACAGTCAGAAGCTCAGTAAATTACCAACAGCCAAAATAGAGTGTATGATTACAGCTTAGCTCCACAGCCTTTTCACGGTCTGCGTTAGCATCCCAACTGTCTTCTTGTAAAGGACTTTCTGGGTCAATTTACTTTTAAGTCCCAATCTCATTAAAGATGCTTTAAATGTGCAAGTCTATCTTAATATTCTCAAATCATTTTTAATGAGTTGTTTACAAAAGCCAGAAACTAATGGATTTACTTCTTATATTATACATACAAGAATATCAAAAAAGCAGTAAAGTACAGAGAACTTGTGAATGGCTAATTCAGGGTGGTGTTCAGTCTATGTTTAACACGGAATATCTTTAATGTTTTCCTCAAGTGCTTACGAGAATCTAATATGACATTCTCAGGTAGTCAAAGTACATAATAAGTAACTAGCGAGAATCTAAACATAAAGTTATGTTGTTAATAAAAATGGTCACATAGCCTTCCTATGAATTTGGTAAATGGGTATCGTCAAGAATAAATCCTCGCTGTAGCTGCTTTTCTAGCATAACTCAATCTAGCTTGCAAAATCATGCTTTATAGCGTCATGAGTTCGCTGAATGGTTATAAGAACTACTTGGATAATTCTCTTTTCCTGTGATACGATAACTTTAGTCAACTCTTGGAATTATGTAAAAACTAAGAAAAGTAGGCAGTGATAGGGGAATTGGCCTAATTTTCTGTGATTTACTCTTTCTTCCTTGGCTCCTTTGCCTTCTCTCAGAAAAAATTCATGAAGAGTAAGTCTTGGATCCTTTTCAATTAAGCGAGGTTTCAGACCCACTTACTAGAAAAGATAGAAAATATCCCAATAGGTCATGTACTGTATACTTCTATTTTTACAATTAATATCTCTAGTTACATAAGAAAAAAATAACGTAGAGGGAAATCAAATGCTTAAATATGGAAGAAGACAGGGTTCCAGCTGGGTTTCTAAAACAAAACCTTACCCTTTGATTTATTCCTCTATTATGAATAGTTTGGCCTGTCTCAGATTCCCCTTTTAAAACACAAATCCTCCTTGGATTGGGTTGTACGTTTGTATATGAAACCCTTTCATTCTGGACAGCATTTCTGTGAAGAGGGCCTTACTTCATTTCACAGTTTCAAACAGGGAGATATAAACACCAATTGAGTACTGAGATTTAAACCGTATCTTCTGGGGCGCCTGGGTGGCACAGTGGTTAAGCGTCTGCCTTCAGCTCAGGGCGTGATCCCGGAGTTATGGGATCGAGTCCCGCATCAGGCTTCTCCGCTAGGAGCCTGCTTCTTCCTCTCCCACTCCCCCTGCTTGTGTTCCCTCTCTCACTGGCTGTCTCTATCTCTGTCAAATAAATAAAAATAAAATCTTTAAAAAAAATAAAAAAAATAAAAAATAAACCGTATCTTCTGACTCCTAAAACTGGATTTTTACCACTATACCTGACTTAATGCCTTAATGGGAATTATTTAAAGAAATTGGAATTTTAATGGAACGATTGACATGATGGATTTGGACTTTGTTATTCTCCTCTCTCATCAAAGCAAAATCTATAGTCCAATTCAATTAAAATTTATAGGGGATATCCTATGCTCGGGCAGGGTGCTCAGTGCTGGAAGTCACATACAGATGGGAGAGTCAGTCCTCGTCCTCAAATAATTTATATTTAGCATGAGAAAAGAAAGTATGATTAAATTTAACCAAGTTGTGACAATCCAAAATGTGTAGGCAAGCACCATATCTTGTCCTGTATGTGTCGTTAGGGAAACAGGAAGGGCTGTGGGGCAGGGACAGAGGAAAGAGTCCTACACTGATGAAGGAGCCTGACAGAGATACAGGGACTGAGAGAGACGGAGATACAAGAGAAGGTGGAAAGGAGTCACCAACAGATTATCTTTGCTTCCACAACATTGCTTAGAATAGGACTCAGTCAGCATATATTACATCATACGTTTTTGTTGTACTGAACATAATAAAAAAATAATTTTAAAAAATTAAAATTAAAAAAAAATTTAAAAAGGAAACGGGACTCGTTTGGTATATCTGTTTCCTGTATAAGTAGGCTGTGTGTGGCAAAGTCTTCTCCACCCAGAGACAATGTTAACGGTGGGACAAACCGTCGTGGGGAGAGTGTGAGACAGTTGAATGAAGCCCCAAATAATCAGTCAGACCTGAAGAAGCAGGAGCCCACTGGTTTAATGCACCCTGGAAGGGAAGAAGCCATGACCTTTCGTTGCCTCCTCTCCCTGCCTTCAGGCCGTGGGCTCCTGAAATCTCCCTGGCAAACCTTCCTTCTCTCCTGCCCCCTCCAACACCACTCGTGAACCTGAAGTTCAGCATATTTTAGAACTGACTTATTTGAACGGAGGATGGAGTTTATGGAAAACAAAAGGGAGTATTGTTTTTGGACTACCTGGCCCTTGCAAGTGTGTTGAAAGGATTCCCCGAGGCATGAGGTGAAATAAGGTAGGACAAGAAAATAACCCAAGGGAAAAAGGGAGACAAATAAGTTTAGAAAGGTCTAGAAGCCTTAGGGGAAAAGAGTACAGAGTCATCTGGTTTGGGAACTAAAAACGAGAAAAGTTGGCAACCCAGGGACAGTAGGAGTTTCCACCTGTGAGCAAGAAAGAATACTTTCCTAGTTCACAGTACTCTTCAAAGTACCCAGGAAATGACCATCAGCTTTTAAATCTATTCTCAAGATTGCCTCTTTCTTTTTTTTTTTAATCAACTTTTTTTTTTAAATGATTTTTTATTATATTATGTTAGTCACCACACAGTACATCCCCGGATTCCGATGTAAAGTTCGATGCTCCATTAGTTGCGTATAACACCCAGTGCACCATGCAATACGTGCCCTTCTTACTACCCATCACCAGTCCATCCCCTTCCCCCACCCCCCTCCCCTCTGAAGTCCTCAGTTTGTTTCTCATAGTCCATAGTCTCTCATGTTTCATTCCCCCCTGATTACCCCCCTTTTCTTTATCCCTTTCTTCCCCCACCGATCATCCTAGTTCTTATGTTCCATAGATGAGAGAAATCATATGATAATTGTCTTTCTTTGCTTGACTTATTTCACTTAGCATTATCTGCTCCAGTGCCGTCCATGTTGCAGCAAATGTTGAGAAATCGTTCTTTCTGATAGCTGAGTAATATTCCATTGTATATATGGACCACAGCTTCTTAATCCAGTCATCTGTTGAAGGGCATCTCGGCTCCTTCCACGATTTAGCTATTGTGGACAATGCTGCTATGAACATTGGGGTGCATATGGCCCTTCTCTTCACTACGTCTGTATCTTTGGGGTAAACACCCAGTAGTGCAATGGCTGGGTCATAGGGTAGTTCAATTTTTAACTTTTTAAGGGACCTCCACACTGTTTTCCAGAGTGGCTGTACCAACTTGCATTCCCACCAACAATGTAGGAGGGATCCCCTTTCTCCACATCCTCTCCAACAATTGTTGTTTCTTGCCTTGTCTATCTTTGCCATTCTAACTGGCGTAAGGTGGTATCTCAGTGTGGTTTTGATTTGAATTTCCCTGATGGCTAATGATTTTGAACATTTTTTCATGTGTCTGTTAGCCATTTGTATGTCTTCATTGGAAAAGTGTCTGTTCATATCTTCTGCCTATTTTTTGATTTGTTTATTTGTTTCTCGTGTATTGAGTTTGAGAAGTTCTTTGTAGATCTTGGATACCAGTCCCTTATCTGTAGTGTCCTTTGCAAATATATTCTCCCATTCCGTGGGCTGCCTCTTAGTTTTTTTGACTGTTTCCTTGGCTGTGCAGAAACTTTTTATCCTGATGAAGTCCCATATGTTCATTTTATCTTTTGTAAGATTGCCTCTTTCTAGTAGTTTCTTATACATAGATTTTCTCATTTGAAAACTAGTTTATCTTGGTAATGTTTACCTCTTGCTAACTTTGTCTTTTCTTCCTGTGCTTTCGAAAATTTGGTGATTGTATTACCCTAGGGAATCATATGTGTGGCATCACATTGCATCTTTGAAATGTTGCGTATAGAGCCTGGGGTTAGTCCCACTACAAGCACAGAACATAGGCTATCTCAAATCCATTCAGGCTGCTGTAACGAAATTCCACAGACTTGGGTACCTTGTAGACAACAGCAGTTTACTTCTCCTGGTTCTGGAGGCTGGACATCTGAGATCAGGGTGCCAGTGCGGTGGCAGACTCTTCCAGGTTGTCGACTTCTCGTTATGTTTCACATGGTGGAAGGGGCAAGGAGCTCGCTCGGGTCTCTTTTATAAAGGCACCAGTCTCATTCATGAAGACTCTGCTCTCCTCACCTCCCAAATGTCCCACCTCCTCATAACATCACTTTGGGCATAACATTTTCAACATAGCAATTTTGGAGGAACACAGACATTCAGGCCAGAGCATAAGAGAACTCACAAAAGATCATTCTCCCCAAGGATGATTTGTCCATGCTTTAAAATAACTCGTGTGACTTCATAATAGGATGAAGTATCCAAACAATAGAAAGGACGGGGAATTTGTGATGAGAAGGCAAGTGAGTGAACTTTTGAAGATATGAAGGGATTCTAATGCTCTCAGTTCAACATAGAATTTATTAATAATTATACTTGTTAAGGGAGGTACCATTTTTAGCTCCCCTGCATGACAAACATTTTGTACTGTTTGATGATTTTATTACGTTTTCTAAAAATCTGTAAGATGAACAATGTTATTCTCAAATGACACTGAAGAGATGCGTCTCTGAGAGTTGACATAGTAATCAGAAGAATCAAGCTTTGAAACCAGCATTGTCTGAAACCTAAGGTCTCTGTACGCTTACACTTCCAAGGCAACAAGCGCAAAGGTCTACAGGACTCAGTCAAAACGTGGGAGGGGTAGGTCAGCGTTGGCAATTCTCAAGTTGTAGGGACTGGAGATGAGAGTGCTTCATCTACCTAATAGTAGTACAAAACATGTTTTTAGGCACCGAGTATGGCGCCGAGGGGAGGGTTAGGGGAGACAGTTGCCTGCAGGTCACCAGTTTGTGACTTTATCATAATAAACGACTTCAACAATTCCGTCGCTTTAATATAGACATGGCTTTGAGGTCATTTTCACTAGGGGTTAAAATGTGTTTCTCAAATAAAAGTCTGTGTTTACCTCCTCTCTATAATAAAAAAGTAAGTGCTTCTATCCTTAGTAGGAAAGCAGTTTTACAAGACAGGCAAATATGCCAGTGGTGTTCAGATTACTTTTTCCACTAATATTCTTGCTAATATGTCATAAGAAACGGTGGCTGCATTTGAGTTTGGCCGAATGCCACAAGGGAATACAACACTTAATGCCTGAAGCTTAAACTTTCTGCATGGAACATTCACTTTAACCACCACACGGTCCTAGAAGCCGCGATAGACGTGTACCAGTTGCGCAAGTTTGAAACCTTATATGTGTGCGACGTTATCATCGCTCCGGGACACTCCACGCATGAAGATAGAGAATAAAGCATTGCCACTGCGTTAGAAATACACAAATGTTAGTTCAAAGGCAGGGGGGAGGGTAGCAGGAAAGATGTGAATGAGAAGACAACTGTGTGATAAGAAAAGTACATAAATTCTTTGCACATTGAATCAGCTTTTGAGGAACAGTTGTTCTTTATATAAAACATGCTTTTTAAAGTAGGATTAAGACTTGATTTACACATGTTTGGCAAGACGATTGAATTTCCATAAAATGTCTCATTTGGTGAACACTGGACTAGTCAGAAATGTCCACTTGAATCAGATATGCTCTTTTGTTCATATCCTCTACCCACATTTGATTTGTTCCTACATTTAGAATCAAATGTAATTTTAGTTGACTAAAACAAGATTATATAGAAATACGTACAATAAAGAAACATTCCACACAATCTATTATTTTAATTACACAAAGAAGGAGAACACAGTAAGATTTGTCTGCTAACAACAGTCTCAAAATGAAAAGGGAAAGCACATTGAGGAAGATATGCCTGTGTTCTTTATTGGTGATCACTAAAACATTTCCTCGTTTTTTTCTTTTCCTTAGGATTTTGTTTTAAATAATAAAGGATAAGGGTTGATATGCAAAATATATAAAAAATTCATACAACTCAATAGCAAAGAGACAGTCCCATTAAAAAATGGGCAAAAGACTAGACATTTCTCCAAAGAAGACATAAAAACGGTCAACAAGTACACGAAAAGGGTATTAATCATCAAGAAATGCAAATCAGAACCACGATAAGCTAGCACGTCACACCTGTTCAAACGATTATTATCAAAAAGACAAGAGCTGAGAAGTATTGGTGAGGATGTGGAGAAAAGAGAACCCTCGGACACTGTTGGTGGGAATGCAAACTGGTGCAACTGCTGTGGAAAACAGTATGGAGGTCCCTCACAAAATTAAAAATAGAACTACCACATGATCTAGCAATCCCACTTCTAGGTATACTTTCAAAAAATGAAATCACTATCTCAAAGAGAGTTTGGCACTCCCATGTCACCTGCAGCATTACTCACAATAACAAAGACATGGAAATGACCCAAGTGTCCACTGAAAGATGAATGGATAAAGACATTTTGGTATATACACAATGAAATATTACTCAGCCACAAAAAAGAAGGAAATCTGCTATTTCCAACAACACAGGTGGACCCTGAGAGTATTATGCTAAGTGAAATCAGTCAGAGAAAGACAAATGCTGTATGATGGCTCTTATATGTAGAATCTTAAAAAACCCAAACTCGTGGATACAGAACACAAATCAGTGGTTTCCTGGGGAAGGATAGGTGTAGGTGGTCAAAAAAATATAAACTTCCAGTTATACAATAAGTGAGGCCAGGAGATGTAATGTTCAGCATGGTGACTATAGTGAACACAGTATTGTTTACTCAAAAGCTGCTGTGAAAGGAGAGTTAATGTTCTCACCATAAAAACAAGAACAAGCAGCAGAGTGGGGTGATGGATGAGTTAACTTACCTTACTGTGGTGAACCTGTCCCAATATAACACACATATTAAATCATCACATTGTATATCTTAAACTTACACAATGTTTTATGTTAATTATTATCAAGAAAGGAGGGAGGAAGGGAGGATCTTCACAAGCACCTCAAACTTAACATTTCTATATTCAAGCTTTCATTATTTTTTTTTTCTCATGAAATACTGCAGGAACATTCTAAGTGGTCTTGCTATCACTCTTCATTTCCTCCAATATATCCTCTCTACTGATTCTATAATGTTTCTCCCTAAAACCAGAAGCCAGACATCTCACTCCACTATTCAAATCAAGGCAAATATTGAATCCTGCCTAGCTCCTGAATGTGACATACACGTCTTCATAGTCAGGCTCCCTCACACCCTCCCTACTCCTACCATATGCACCCCTTGTCTCACCGCCCCTCCCGTCTCTCTGGTCACATCATACTATTCCAAAGTTTGATTATATCATGCTTTATTCATCCCTTTTTATATGACATACACTGCCTCTTTTGTCAAGATATCCCATCCCTGGTGTCCCCACTCTACCACAAACTGGGGAACTTTGGTGACTTTGAAAATCTCTACTCATCCCCCAAGATATAGTCCGTATATCACCTCCTTTCTAAAGCTTTCCCCTGCCACTTATTTTTCCTTCCTCTGAGGTTGCCATACAACTGTTACTAAGGCAACGACCCTGTAAAATGTCTTCCTGTATCTCCATAAGAAGGTGAAAAGACTGTAACTCATTGATGTATTATCCGCCGTCTGCTGGCACTGACTCATACCAGCATCTCACCTCATCATCGTCTTGTGAGAGATGATCATAAGATATTCAGTCATTTGGAAGCTGTTTGTTCAATTATTAGTAGCTTGAAATTGATTGTGGTATGAGTATTTACACCACAAAATGGACCAACACCACATATAAGGACTCTGAGCATATCTGGGTTTGTCCCTCATAGTCTAACAGCGTCCCTGTGTATTCACTGCAATTGCTTGAGTTATTAATGTGATCTCAGCTGCAAATTACTTGGGCATAAATGAAACAGAGTCAACTATAGGGACAATGGTATAATTTCATATATTATTACAATTTGAATTATAATCAGTTACAAAAATAAGTATGGATTCCAACTTTATAAATACTTAGAGATTTTATCCCAAGGCAACATGATTGTGGACCAGGGAATAAGTGGCTCAGTGCAGGGATGTTTGCTTCTGTATCTTTAGGTCATTACACATCAGGCAGGATCTGGCATATGGTTGATTCTCATGAATTCTTACTAAGCACATTTCCATGTGAAAAACTGTAGAGTGTATTGCTCTACCTGAAGGGTTGGTTACTTTTATCCACTCATATAGAATCACTGTTGGAAACTGGCAGCACCTATATGGTAAAATTTTTGTTCAGAAATGAAAAATTAAGTTGGTTTAAAGCAAATAAGAATAAGAAATTGCTGTTTCTCCAGAGCTGTTGATTTTTAAGAATATTATATATTGAGCATTTTATTTGTTTGCTTATTTTTATAGTTCCCATATATATTATATGTAATGACCATATTTACATATTAACTACTTATAATTTATATAATTTCTTATGGTAACTATACAAACGGTAGTAACTATAATACTATAATTAAACATTGTTACTTAGAGTAGATGGGAAACATATATTTATGTACAGGATAACCAAAGTTTTTTCACTTACATTTGTGCTTAGGTTTTTATCCATTTCAAAAGTCATATGTAAGTTACATTGATGGTTGTCAGTTTTCACATCAGTATCACCGGAGAACTGTTTAAACAGGAGGCACTGTTTAAAACAGTGGATCTCACTGCATACGTGATGAAACCCACAGAGCCATATGCAAACCAGCTCAGGCTTACAATTACCATTTTGGATACCCTTTGTCCAGCATATTTATTTTATAAATGGGAAAGTAATGTCAAGAGAGGCTGATTTTATTTGTTCATCTTCATAAAACTGGCTAAGGGCACAGCCAGGAGTTTAATTCAGGTGATTAAGTTGTCACGTTTAATGGTATATGAGCTTTTGAATGTGTGTATGAGTATGTTGGCTGCAGGGAAGCTAAGGATGCTATTCAGGAATTATTAAAAACTAGAGAACAAAAGAGAAACACTGTAAACTTGAGGGATCTAATTAGCAATTCAGTCATGAACTGGGTGCCCAGAGAGAGATTACCACTGCTTGAATGACAGGCAAGTTACAGACTCAGCCCACAGCTCATCATTGGGTGGCTGAATATGCACTTTTCCAGATTATCAGTAGTAGTGGTAATAGTATCATTTTGTATGTGTGCTCTTTATACGTTGTGTGTTTTATCCATTACTGTTTTGTTTTATTAAGTAGTTTTGAGGGGCGCCTGGGTGGCTGTGTTGGTTAAGCATTCTAGTTTTGGTTTTGGCTCAGGTCATGAACTCACAGTTGTGAGATGGAGCCCTGGTTCAGACTTCATGCTGGGCATGGAGCCTGCTTAACTTCGTCACTCTCTCCATCTCCATCTGCCTCTCCCCACCACCTCTGTCTCTCTAAGTGGAAAAAAAAAAAGGATAATTTTGGACTTCCTATCACAACAAAACAAGATCCCTTTCTGTATTGTTCTCTTATTTCTGATTTCATATTTTATGATTTTGCAAAGTAAAGGAAGGTCATTAAGAAACAATTTTATCAAGCTACTTTACCATTGGTACATACTAAGGGTTTGAAAAATGATTCTCAATGTATAAATGATTCTGTCACACTTGAATATTTTTCCTGTAAGATGTCCCATTTCCTCCATCTGTCACAGAAGGAATTTTGGAAATCTATTTCAGATCAATTTACCTGAGTCTTGAAAACTCTTAGAAGAGGGTCTTTTTCACACATCTGATTTTGGGCAGAATATTTCCCATCAAATTTTCCCTTGATTTTTCAGGAAGATCAAGATATTCCTTTTAAGTTAGGTTAAATATGTCTCACAGCTTACATTTTAAATTTATGGCCATAGAATATAAAGTCTAAATCAAGTAACATTCATAGTTTATCATAATGGATAACCACTACCAAACATTCACAGTCCCACCGTCTCAAGTCAACTTTTTGTAACAATTGTCTCAGTGGGGTTAATTACATAATCCAAAGGGTAGACTTGCTGGAATAAAAAAAAGGATCGTTAAGTTCTTGTTGAGGGCAGAGACCACATCATCTTTATCTCATCAGCACTTAGCACAATGCCATGCACAAATAAATTGCCGATAAATGTTTACCACTTTGAGTTAGATTAAAAAAAGAAGTTCCTCAAGACAAAAATGATCTCAGCTCTCCTACAGGGTTCATTTTTCAAAAGATGTCTTTTAGTTGATCATCTGCATAATTATATTTTAGTAAATATTTCGATAATATTAGGATGCATATCTACTTTTTTAGTGTATTAGATTATTTAAAATTAAAAACAAAAATAAATGACTTAGAAAAATAAAGCTTTTTTGTTGTTGTTAATACAGAGACAATTTCAGAATCTTCTTTCAACTACTTAATGTTTATCGACAACTGAAAATATTTTTGTGCTAAAAACTCCAGGACCTAAAATGCTTCAGGAAAATAAATTAGGAACAATTACCTGTTCATTACCAGTCGCACATTGTAACCTACTTCTGACCAAACACATGTGTACTGTTGTCCAGTATCGAGAGAGGGAAGGTTTGCTGACATTCCGACTTAATTTACTTCTTCCTTTAACTGTTGTTCATCTGAGATGCTTGTGAAATAATTAAGAGTGGAAATAAGTAGCCATCAAATGGCCACCATTAAAAATTTCTATTTATTTTAATGGATTGTGAATTATTTCTGTACCTCAGTGATAATTAAATAAAGATTGGTGATTTAAAAAGCAAAAGGTACAAAATAAAGTAGAAAATAAAATTATGCAAGAAAGTTTTTTAGTTAATTAGTTAAAATTTTATCAGTTAAATGAAGCTATTAGCATTCTCAATTCTTAGAAACGATTAAGATATTTTATATAATTTTGTTAAATTATCCTTTATTAATTATGTAGTTTAATTCTGCAGTCAGCATCTTCAGTGATAATGAACATCTTAAAGTTTGACTCTAGAAGTGTTTATAATAAAATTCTTCAAATATCCAATTATACAAATATGATATATACTTTTAATTACATTTATCTCCTAGTTTTTCCTTTACTGTTCCATTGCATTCACTGTCATCTTTGGTATTACTTCGGGGTGTATTTTTAAGTTTCACATGTTCAGATATAGGTTTATACTGATTTTCAGATACTAATGAATATTTAATTTCCAGATAGATGTGCTATAATATGTAATTTACGTTGTAATAAGACAGCAAAATGCAATTAAATTGAACATAAGAATCAACTGCCTATCTTTATTCCAGACCATAAAAAATTTTAAATGCTTATAAAAATGAAAATTTTAAATATAGTCTTAATGAAACAAAATTTTCTTATAGGAGTAATATAAACACCTAAGCAACAATTTACTCCACTACCTAAATAGAAAGAGACTAGTATATAAGTTGATTAAACTATATCTGAAACTATTATTCACAAATAGGTAGATAGAGAGAATTTTATTAATAAGACTTTATCAAATCAGAGGTAGAAATCTAGAAATTCATTGTACTTCTTGCTTCCTAAATATTATTTTTGTTTTGTTTTGATTTAGATTTATATTAATCTTCCATGATAAAAATACTAGTAAGTTGTGTGAGTAACACTTTGAATTAATGCTAATACCACACTCAACAAATACAAACACTTATTGAGCGCCAAGTATGGTCAGGCATTAACTAGACTCTGGGATACAGCCATGAACAAAATAAGGTTCTCTGTCCTTGTGAAGTTGTATATACATATGTGTATTGAAGGGGGTTTAGGAAGAAGGAGGGTTGATAATAAACAAAGTGATTGACATATACAATATTTCATAAGTTATCTAATATTATGATAAATGCTGTGGGGGATGGGCAAAAGGAAGCACTGGGAGTGGCATAGCAATTTTTATCTGTGTGGTCAAGAATGGCCTCACTTAGAAGTTGAGATATCAGGGGCGCCTGGGTAGCGCAGTTGTTAGGCGTCTGCCTTCGGCTCAGGGCGTGATCCCAGCGTTCCGGGATCGAGTCCCACATCGGGCTCCTCCACTGGGAGCCTGCTTCTTCCTCTCCCACTCCCCCTGCTTGTGTTCCCTCTCTCGCTGGCTGTCTATCTCTGTCAAATAAATAAACAAAAAATCTTAAAAAAAAAAAAAAAGTTGAGATATC
This sequence comes from Ailuropoda melanoleuca, assembly GCF_002007445.2. Lineage (NCBI taxonomy): Eukaryota > Metazoa > Chordata > Mammalia > Carnivora > Ursidae > Ailuropoda > Ailuropoda melanoleuca. The sequence goes on along the minus strand of NC_048235.1, from coordinate 15,661,526 downwards.
AGGGAAGCCTGGGTGGTCCCATCAGCTGTCCGCCATCAGCTCAGGTCATGATCCCAGGGTCCTGCGATTGATCCCGTGTCAAGCTCCCAGCTCAGCGGGGAGTCTGCTTTTCCCTGCTGCTCCCCCTGCTCGTGCTCTCTTTCACTCACTGTCTCTCAAATAAATTAATTAATTTAAAAAAAAGTTGAGAAATCGGTATCAACAGAAAGACAATGCATTTTATGAATGTACATATGTTGAAAAAGACCCCAACAGGTAGAGAGTAAGTCAGAGCCAAGACCCTGAGGAATGTGTGCCCAGGATGATTAAGGAATGGCTCCAGTATGATCAGGACTGCAAGAATGAGCAGCAAGGCAGTAGGGAATGGCATCAAAAAAGTAGCATGGGATCAGAGCAGATTTTTCTTTTACTCTGAGGTGCAAAATGATTTGAGGCTGTGAGCAGAGAAGTGACACAACCTGTTCATTTGAACAGGTCACTCTGGCTGTTGACTATGGGAGTAGACCATAGGAAGGCAAAATGGGTAGAAGCAAGAGCACATTAAAATAATCCAGTTAAGGGATCATAGTGTCTTCTGGCCAGAGTGCCACCAGCGGAGGTGGTAAAGAGTGGTCAGATTTGGATATATTTTAAAGACAGAGCCAGCAGTTTTGCTGATGGACTAAATGTGAGAATTAGGGGAGTCAAGACTGTGATTTCAAATCCTAACAACTAGAAAGGTGGAATCGCTATCAACCAAGATGGGGAAGACTGTAGGTAAATTGGGTTTTTTGTTTGTTTTGCTGGAGGGAAAATAACATTGGAGCTCATTTTTGGACATGTTGCACGATAGATAGACAGACAGACAGACATATAAATTTGGAGTCCCTGGAAAGGACCAAGTCGAAGATATGAATTTTGAAGTCGTCAGTATGTAGATTGCTTTAAAGCTATGGGACTAAATAAGATCTTCACTGGAGAAAATAGCGTAAAGAAATTCAAGGACCTACCCTTGAAGCAGTCCAGCTAAAAAGGGCCTGGCAGGCACAGAGGAAACAGCAAAGGAAGCTAAGAAAAAGTGACCAGTGAGGTGAAAAGAAGCCCAGGAAGGGGGTAGGGTCTTGGAAGTTGAATGAGAAAAGCGCTGTTTTTGTGTTTTTGTTTTTTAAGGTGGAAGACATGCTCACCTATATCAGATGCTACCGAGAGATTAACATGGAGACTGCAAATTAACTGTAGGCTATAGCAATGGCACGGTTATAGGTGAGCTTGACAAAAGTAGTTTGTATGGAGTAAGTCGGGGTAAAAGCCTGGTTGGATTGGTTTGAAAGGGGATGGTTAGAAAAGTTGGCAGGTGGGAGAAAATAGAATTTCTGAGGACTATTGCTATTAAAAGAGGCATATAAATGGGAACAGGAGAAGAAAATAGAGTCAAGAGAGGGTTTTGTTTTTGGATGGGAGAAATACTGTGTTTGCTGATGGGAACTATCTGGCAGAAGTGGGGAGAAAAGATGATTCAAGGGGCTGTGGGGAGATTCGCTTTAACCATATTTTGGTGTTTCGGTGGAGGAGCTGGGTTTAAACAGCAGCACGAGTATTTCAGGAACAGAGACACAAAAGAGCAGAGCACGGAAAGAGCTCATGGAGGGTCTCTCCTGGTGGCATCTGTTTTATCAGCTGAGTAAGAATCCAGGTTATGAGATGAATGTAAGGGTAAGGAAGGAGGTTTGGAGGCTTGACAAGAGAATGGAGAGTATGAAATAGTCATCTAGTTGAGTATGACAGGGAATGTACTGGGAAGATGTGTTGTAATTCCTGAGCAGCATTTAAAACCCACTTGAAGTTAGTTGTTGTGAACCGAGAGTGAGGCTCTCAGGAGAGCAAACCATGTAACATACTTCTTGCTGTATGTTTCACTCATTGGTCTGATTCCCAACCCTAGTGAGGAAGCCAAGAGACCTAACTGGTATTAGGGGCTCCTCAGGTCCAATGCTGGTAAAGAGATTGCCTTTTATCATTAGTGGGTACAACAAAACTCAGGGAAATTACAGCGTTGAGTTGTATGGGGGATTGACACATGGAGACTTCAATTATTATAATGGTTTGAGTACAGGCTCTCTTTATTCACTCAACCAGTATTTAGGCACTGAGAATACAGCAGTAAACAAAAAATAAGAGTTTAAACCAACATATCTTTACAAATTCTAAGGAAAATACATCTAGAAGGAATATCATCCCGGAAAGAAGGTCTAGGATACAAGTGTAGATGGTAAATGAAGACATGTTCTCTGAAAAAAAAAATCCATATAAAATAATAATAATGATGATGCTTAATTTGTGGGAATAAATGAAAACAGAAATTCTGTAGAAAAAGGGACTGTCAGAAGTATCTGGCTGGCTCAGTTGGAAAAGCGTGCGACTCTTGATTTTGAGTTTTTGAGTTCAAGCCCCACATTGGGTGTAGAGGTTACTAAGAAAATAAACTTAAAAAAAAAGAGTATATTTGAGAGGACTTGTCAGCCTTCATTGGTATCATTATCCCACTAGAGGGGAAGGTTTCATGTGTCTCTCCTGTGCTGCTTCCAAAATTTTCTCTTTGTCTTTGGTGTTCAGCAATTTGACTGTATGTCCCATTTTTGTTTTGTATTTGTTTTTTTCCAAGCTTGCTTAGAGATTACTGAATTTGCTGGGTCCCAGTGTTTGTGGTTCATCAAATTTTTAAAAATCTTGCTCATTCTTTAAGTATTTCTTTTGGCTATTCTCTCTTTGTTCCTTCTGGAAGCATAATTACGAAGAACATTCAGATGTTGTGTAAGAGCTCACTGAGACTTCCATTCTTCTTTCCAATGTTTTTCTCTTTTCCAGATTAAATGCTTTCTAATGACCCATCTTCAAGTTCACTGACTGATCCCTTCTTCTGCAATCACCTGTTAACTGTTAAGCCCATCCTATAATTTTTTCATTTTAGATATTGTACTTTTCATTTTTAGAATTTCCATTTCATTGCAGCTTCTATTCTGCTAAAATCCTCATCTGTTTATTCATCAACACTGTGCTTTCCCTTTAAATCCATTTAAAAAATTTCTGGTAGATGGTACAATATTTTTATCTGTCAATTTCAATTTCACTATCTTGGTTATCAGGAGGCCTGTTTTTATTGATTATTTTTCTCTTGACTATGGGTCTCATATTCTTGTTCCCTTCAAATGCTTATAATTTTTACTGGACATTGTGAATAGTAGGTTTCAGTGGTTGTGTATTCAGTTATCTTCCTTCACATGTTGATTTTTGTTCTGGAAGATATTAATTCGGCTAGACAAGCCTTGTCTTCCCTGCAGTATGCAGCCGCTGAAATCCGACCCTCCTGTCCTCCCCTCACGTTCACAGTTGAGAGACCAGCCAAGGATTTGGGTGGAGTTTGTATGCAGATTTGGGGGCATCTGACTTTGCTGTTTCCTTCTGGAATTTTACACTTCATTTTGAAGCACCTATAACAGCCCCCCCCCCCAAAATCAGACCTCCGTTTTCTGGCTTTTTTAAGTTTGTAAACTGTGGCTCTATGTTTAAAATCTGGGTGCCCCATACTAATTGGACAAGGTCATGTCCTCAGGCAAAAGCCACATAAAGGCAAATGTCACCCAGTACAGTCTCCTCTGTCAAGGGTTGTTTTCCCTTCGTTATCTACTTGAAATTGGTCACTCTCCTGTGACTTCAAATAGTATTGAAATATTTTAAATAATTTTAAAAAAGATTTCCCCACCCTACCCAGAGAGTTTAATCTGATGCTAGCTACCTTGCCATTATTCTATTAATTGAATTTTTGTGCTCAGTTTTTAACTGAACACATGGCATATATTAGGTGCTCAAAACTGATAAATCAATTACTAGGTGTATGACCGTTCAAGCAGTTTAGAAGACATTGTTACATGTGGTCAGCCACCTTCAGTGTGTCTTGAAAATGATAGTTACTGTCTGTGTTATGCCGTTTGAGTTTTAGGATAAGTTAGAAATTGTTCTGAGTAAAAGTAGACCAATATTTTGGATAAATTTAAACCTGATATGGATTTCAGTGGAAAAACAGTCTAGCCTGGTTAAGTAAATAGCCAGGTTATAAAGATTTCAGATGGTGGGGAAGTTTAGCTGATGCTCTAAAGGCTTTTAAATTTCTGTCCAAGGAGTTGAGGGGAATTTAAGGAAAAGTGAAGGGGTCAGTTAATCTCCTTAACTATTTACGGTAACATATTAGAAAAACACATTTGCAGGTTTCTAAAGTGATGTAAAATAGAATGGATAATTCTAACAGAAATGTACGTAATACTCTCTAGGGATGTTTTCCTTTTATGTTGAAACTATTATAGATTATTAAATGTATTTGTAACTCCTGTTTTCTGTCCGTAATTATGTCATCTTTGTTCACACAAACCCTGAAGTCTTCATGGTCCATCCCTGTTTAACCCAAGGTTGGAATGGAAATGTTTACCGTGCCCTTAAAGACACTGAATGATTTCGATACTGTTCTACAGGACAGAGTAGAGAATGGAACTATCTGCGAAATTCAGATATAAAGATTTTCTTCCCAATCATAACGTCCTGGGCTGTTTGGGGGGCAGTGTCAGATTCCTGAGAGCAGATCTTAGAGCTAGTGTAGTGATGGGCCAGAGTCCTTATTTCGAGAGTTACAATTCCTAGCCTCAAACTGTGCCCAGGAATAAGACGGAAGCCCTCCCTGGAACCTAAGTGATGGCCAGACTTCTCAAATACCAACTGCCAGATGGTTTCTGCTACTTTTTTTTTGCTAAGGAATTGCGGGTCCTCCTTTTCACTGATTTGCCTGGATCAGCTCAAAGCTTGTCATGGCGTCCGTCTCTGACAGGATAAAAGGGCAGGAGCACCTTTCCTAGGGAGACGGAAGAGCCAACGATGATTCCAAATGCTCATCTCCATCTTTAGGCTATTTGTCACTGCTTTTTGCCATTTGTCACAACCTTTAGGCTATTCACAAGACCGAGCAGACACAGACACCACAGCCAGGGGATAATGAAAGAACTTTCACTTTGATAAAAATCAAGTCAAATATCTTCCCATGAGGGACAATCAACGACACAGCAACGTGTTTCACTTTGGGGCATAATATCATTGGAATCTCATCATGCTATTTTGCCCAGCTCATCCTGAAATCTCTTGGGCAGCCACAGATCTGTCAACCCTCTTCTGTGCTTACTTCGGTTGTACCGATTTTGCTGAAGGTTGGACATTCACCGCGGTGGCAGTGGGGACTGAGGGGGGTACTGTGGGAGCAGTCGTAGTAGGGAAGTCACAGTTCTGTACCTATCGCCCAACGCACACCAGCACCGGTGATGTAATGAAGAAATTTCAGGTCATTTCCAAGTACACAAATAAGGTTCGTCAGATGAAGCTTGAGCATCAAAATTTTGGGATTTCCAGGATAATACGAAGGTTTGTGGGACAGATAATATAAGAAAGTTCTTCAGAAAACCGTAGGTCATATCGGAATATTTAGAGCATATGGTCGCTGTGGGTGTTGTAAAGAGTGCAACGGTTTATTAGAGGATTGCTGTGCAATTTGTTCTTTACAGCTTCCGTTGACAGGGAGTCAGACCACATAAGACTCTGCTGTGATTGCTTCAATGGACAAGGCCCACAGAGATCCTTTTATGCCCACCTTGGTGACATAAAACGACCTGGTGTGATTTGCTCAAGAAATTAGTGGGTCAAAATCAACAGAGCAGAGATTCTTTTGTATGACAGTCTAGGAAAACAAAATAAATTAACTAAACAAATAAAATCATAAAGAGCATTTAGTCTGCATTTTCTCCACACACTCAGGGCTGTCCTCAGATTCTGGGGTTTCAACAGCCTGGCAGAGAATGATTTGGAAGAATTCCGCAACTAAAACAACACGCTCGAGAGCGTAAAGCATTCCCAAGTGATTGGAGCCCTCACTTCTCCTCTTATCCAGGGAGCCAAACGACACCCCTTAGGTAATAAATTTCTGCTTTTGATTTTAAGGTCCTACAGGGCAGGATAATTCTCTTTGTATGGTTCCTAGAACGGCACTGCACACATTGGAACATTTAATCAGTGCTACTTGATAATGAATATAGGATTTTGCAGCACAGAGTCAAATTGGTCCTGAGAGAAGAATTTCTAACTCTCAGAGCTGAGTGCTTTCTTCGTAGTTGCCAAGTCGCTTCTTCCCCGGCCCATCATTGTGAGACATCCTCCGGTAAAGAGCCACTTTCACTTACCTTGAACCTCCCCAAGGTCAGGCCCAGGGATGACTAAACATAGCACACAGATTACACGGTCCGCTTCACTTAAAAGCCTCAAAAACTAACAGTGACTCTTGCGGGGTAACCCATACTCAAGGCCGTTTTGCAGGAAAGTCATGCTGCCCCCGAACTGCAACAAATTGAGAAGCACTCAAGACCCAGAGGTCCTTAAAAGGTCTTGAGAGTCTGTTGAAAAGATAACTCACCTCCAACGCCGAGGACATAATTCCTTTTACTACGGGAGAGGATACAATAAGCAGTACATAGCCCCTCATTAGACTCACATTTCCGAGCGCAGTCGAGAGTCCCCACAAAGCCGTCAGGGTCCAAGGGCAGCCGCAGAGTCCGAGCGGAAGGGCGGGCGGGTCTGGATAGGATTCCTAGGGCTGCTTCTCCTCTGGCCTTCCTCTTCCTCCATTCCTGCCTAGACCTCTTTTCAAATTTGAGTGGGGCGCTTGAGTGGCTCAGTCGGTTAAAGGTGGGACTCTTGATTTCAGCTCAGGTCACGATCTCATGGGTCGTGGGATCGAGCCCCACGTCAGGTTCTGTGCTCAGCGGGGAGTCTGCTTCTCTCCTTCTCCCTCTCCCTCTGCCCCCCCCAAGATAAATAAATAAATCTTAAAAAAAAACTTTATAAATTTGACTAGTTCTATGAGCTACCCAGTATCCTTCCCACCTTGTCCTTTTCTCTGTAAATTAACCAGTTTCTGTATACTTTTTTTAAACTTAAGAGCCCTGACTAGTAAAAATGGGTGCTTTATGACTGTCTTCATGAACAAGAGGTATTGATAAATACAGGGGAAAATAGAACTATATTTATTATATCATACCACTTTTATTAAAAATATATGAAGATGTGCACAGGAAAATGGAAAAATGTCTATTAAATGTTGAATAGAGGCTGGTACCTGGAAGAATAGCATTACAGGTATCTTTCATTTATCTCATACATTTCTATGTTATTTTTCATTTTTAACCAAGATCTATTACTATAAAACAAGATATAAAATACTTGTTTCTCTAGAGAATTTCACAAAGAACCAGTATTTTCACAATTTTCCTAATCCAGAGACTCTTGCAGCTTCAACTGTTATATATGATAATGGTCACGTGGAGAACAACAGTGTATTAAATACTAATGTCCTTTGGTGGGGGGAAAGGAGCAGGAGTCAAGGCATAGGATGGGGTTACAAGTAACGACATAAGTCCTACGTGGCTACTCACTAAAGAAAATTAGAACTAAAATTTTATCATGTTTTGTGTGTGTGTGTTTGAGAGAGAAAGAGAGAAAATAGTTAATAGATAAGTTGGCCCTAAAATTCAGAAAGACGAGGACAGAAGGAATAAAATCCTATTAATGAAGCTTAGATACAAACATCTCACCAATAATTCCAAGAGAGTCAACTATCCTTTGCTGGCACAGAGGCCCTCATCCTCTAGGACCACGCAGCAGAAGACAGATGAGAACACCGTGGGTATTTGGTGATCAAAAGCATAAGACTATATGATCTTCTCATAGGAAGAACAATTTTAAATCTACTGAGATGTTCACATGTGAAAAATTAGAAGAGAAAACCAATAAAAATCACGCCATAGGAACAATGTCAAAACCACAGCGGCCTACAGTAGCAGCGGCTTATTTCCCCGACATGGTGTACGGGCACGGTGACTCAGGGCAGTTCCCTCCCGTGCCCCCTTCATTCCTGGGCTCAGGATGATGCCACTGTATCTGGAAAATGTATGGCCTTGGCAGAGAGAAAGGAAATGGCAAAACACTCCCTGGATCTTAAGGCCATCTCTTAGAAGTGACATGTATCACTTCTACCCACTTTCCATTGGCCAGAATAAATCATAGAGCCAAGCCTAATTTGAATCCCTACAGGGAGAGGCAGAAAGAATGTTAAACAATAATACCTTTAATCACAAGAATGTACATCATTAAACCTAATTATGAAGTTCACCAGTGAAGAAAAACACGGAGGTAAATTAATAGATTATTCCTGTGATTTTGCTGTGCAATTATTAAAACTATTTGCACACATGAAAAGTCAATGCATTTAATGTACTCATATTTTTTAAATGCTTATTGTTTATATCATAAAATGGTAGTGTAATTAATGCTGAAAAGACATTATCTAACTTCTGAAACTGTTTTCATTTTCATACTGTTAAATAAATCTTGATGTGTAAATCTTAAGTCTGGGCCTGACTTAAATTTCAAAAGTAGTCAAGCTGAATAAATAACTTGGGTGGTAGGGCAAGAAAGCAATAAAGCGGCAAAATTAATAGCATATATATTTCTCTGGTTAAGAATTCAAATTCACTAAAAAAAATACATTAGCAAACACTGAGTTCTAATAAATGTCAGGTGCTGCAACAGATGATTTTACCAACTTTTTTTAATTAACTTTTCCTTAAAAATTCTTTGGTTGGGTAACTTATTTTTTATTTTTGCCAATGAGAAAATGTATTAAATTCATCAGCTCTTAAGTGTCAGAGGGAGACTTAAACCCAGAATATCTGACTCCTAAGTTCATTGCTTTTTTTCTATTCACACATTTAAGGATCTAAAAGGTCGTGCATGAAATACATGAGAGACTGCTGAGGCTTCAGATCGAACACAGAGAAACTCTCTAGTATCTGGGCTCTAGCATCCAGGAGAGATTTTGGCCGGAGATAATTTGGCAGATTTCAGAGAGCTGCCATCTTCAGCTCCAGCAACCTTCAGCTCCTTGCTCAGTACTTGGCCTGCCAAGCTTTGGGAAGTTCTATGCTCTTCTGCAAGAGATAAATGGGTTCTCCCATTATCCAAATGCACTAGGATGGAGGCATTCGCAATTGGGTTAAAAGAAGGGGCTGAGACAGGGCTTCAGATATATCCACAGGATTCTGGCTCCAGGCTCTGAAATTCCTCCATCTTGTTGCCTCTTCCATCTTAGGGAGGAGCCTTGGCGTGGTGAGTACCTGTGTCTTACACATAGTCCTCCATGGCCCATGTTCAGTGGCCACCCTGCTGCCATTTAACAGTCAGGTCAAGCACCTTACCAATTTTTTTTTTACTTTTCTTAACTGCTAGTCTTGGACGGAAGAAACCCAAAGTGGCCAGGCAACAGTTACAACTTCTAGTTCAATAGGACTCTCATTAAGTCCTCTGATGAAGATATCCCCCTCTGGGGACTAGGCTGGCTAGCCCTACGGAGCCCAGAGATGGCAGGAGAGAAACCTGAAGTCTCCTAGGGGATAACTGAGAGTGATGGTAAGCAGGGTTGTCCCTGCTTCCGCCCTTTGGTTCCCCAACCTCTGTATTTTTCCTGTTTAGAACACAGTCCTATTTAAAAACTTTGATTCAAGGTGGGTATTGCATGCTGTAGTTTGTGACTCATCCTTATAAAGCCATGCCACTGAGCTGGTGCTTAGGGATAACTTCAGCAGGCCATTAGAATGTTCTATCCTATCTGCAGCTTATGAGTGGGACATAATGTAATACGACTAGTGGGTCTTGTGATATCCTATTCCAAATCTCCTTTGCTGTAAAGTGAGTCCACTTATCTGATGCAATGCTATGTGGAATCCCATGCCAGGAGATCAAACACTGTGCAAACCCTTGGAGTAGGAAAAGCAAACCTAAATCTGGAATGTCTGTCTGCTTCTGTGATAATGAATTGTTTGCCTTTCCAGTTGGAAGGGGTCCGGGGTACTCAACTCGTCACCGAGTGGCCAGATTGTTTTCTTGAGAAGTGGTGCCATAATTGGAGCTCGGCGTTGGTCTCTGTTGCTGGCAAGTTGGATGTCAGGTGACAGAAGCAGTTTAATCGGGCTTGATAAGCAAGAGCCTCCATTTCTTCCACGGTGACTACTTTTCCCTCGTGCTCTTTGTGCCAGGATAGAGCTGGCTACTGATAGAATCTGGTGATGCCAACCGACCGTGTTATTTCACGTATTGCTTGTGTAGAGCTCCCCTGTAGATTCCTCTTCTGGGACTTAATATGCGACGCTGTGAAGATCTTCACGCTATGTGTCCACTCTCATATGACCGTCTACAAGCTTCTGGCTCAGACCTCCTTGTCTCTGATATTTCAATCTTCGTTCTTCTAGATTCCTGAACACTTTGGCTGGGCCATTTGCCACTGCCCATGAATCTGTATCTATTCTAGCCTTGGTCCACTTTTCTGCCGGCTTGAAGTTCTGCCCATTGTGGGGATTTTTCCTCATCACTTTCTTTCAAGGCTACCCCTGCGTAAAGCTGTCCAATTTTGGAAGCCTCCACATTCCAAGCCACCACATATACAAACCAATAACTTCGGTTATTTTTTTCCCCTTCCTCTGTCAGATATTTACAAGAGTTGTTTTCTCCATAAGGCCACAGGTGTCTGGTGAGAGGGGAGCTACCACATGATGATGGATGACATGAGGATCTGGGCTACCTGGTTGCACAATTTGCTTGTTTTCTCTGGTTCTGCTCATGTTAGATCCTGCATATATCTCTTCCATCTTATGATGGGTTATTTTGGGGTCCATCTGACTCAGTTCGTGAAGGAGAGTTCCAAATGTGCGGGACCCGAGGTATCGAGGTCAGGTACTGTGTCTGTTTCAGGGCTCAGTGATATGCCAGGAGTTGTTTCTCAAAAGGTGTCTAGTTCTCCACTGCAGATAGCCTGGCCATGCTCCAGACCCTCCAGAGGCCTACGCTAGCGTTCTCTCACTGGGGCTTGCCATGTATTCCGTGTGGCTTCTGTTCCTGCCACCGAAACCTCTAAGACCATGGGGTCTGCTGAGTTGTCTGGCTGAAATGGCAAGGCTGCATACACCAGAATGTGAAAACAATGTACAATTATTCTTGCTCTGGCCCCACTCTATGCTGGAGCCCTTTAGGTCACTAAGTGTATGCACCAAATCACCGTCGCCAGGTGTGGAAGATGCGGCCTCCAAAACCCAGAGGTTTACCGGGCACTGCATTTTCAAATTCAAGGTGGGAGGTGTGAAGCAATAATTTATCTTTGATTTTGGTTGGTGTGTCTTGACATGCTCATGATGACTGACTGCCTAAAATCTGTAGTGATGGCGAAGAATTCTGACTATTCGTAAGGTTTATGTACCACCCTCTGCAGCCCGTACATCTACACAAGGCCTTCGACATGCTGGCCACGACTTGCCCATCCACCTTGATTAGCATGATACGGTTCATCGGTGTGACGTCTGCAGCATATTCAGACAGTTCAGAACACGCAGATTATATTGTGACGGCGAGAGAGAGATTTCACACAGCCCCAGGGCGAAACTATAAATGTATAGTTTTCTGCATTACAGGTGAATGTAAATTGCTTCTGATTCTCTTTTCTGATAGGGATTGGAAAAAACTCATTCACCAAATCAAAGGCCACATGCCAGGTACTGTAGGTCATATTAATGAAAGATAGAGCATCCAGCATTGACACTACATGGGGCTCCTGCTTGTAGTCTGCTGTCATCCTCAGGATCCTTCCAGTTCCTGGAGAAGCCAGACCACTGAATTGAATAGAAACATGATGAATACCATCCTTTAAATCTTAGGGGAGGCACTGGTTTCTGCCCTCTTCCTCCTTACCCTGAGGTACAATACTAGTTTTAATTTACTCTTTTGGCAGTTTAAGGGACAACTTTCAGGAGCTTTTATCTGGATTTCCCACTATCATAGCTCTTACTTTGTAGCAAAGGACCGGTGGGGTCTCTACCAAATACAGAGCGCAAATATCCCAATTACACATTTGAGGGCCAGGAAAATGACCTCTGAGTGGTTAGCAGACCACATAGACCCATTGTGAGACTAGTCTCGGACAGAACCTTGTTTATTATCTGCCCCCCACATTCCGCCACACCAATAGAGGAACTATAATGATACCTCAGCTCTCCAGGTATCAGTACCAACTTGGGTCTTCTTCCTGGCATTCCGTGAGTGCAATAATTCCATTTCTCCAGTGTGAAGTGGCCTGAACGAATGGCCGGAAGGACTACGGAAGGACTGGGAGATAATTATTCTGAACACTTGCCATGCTGTTGCAGGGTCTTTGTTTGGAGACCCAGTTGCTTTTCAATGAAGGGGTTCTAACTCTGACAAGTAACTCAGGTCCAGAAATTAGACACAGACCTTTGCACCTATCCCTGAAGATGGGAGACAGCCGAAGACTCTCTCATATCAGCATCCCAGCAAAAGAGGCATTCCTTGGAGGGGGACCCGGATGGTGGATCTCCGTGTCCATTATAACCCCTCTCAGTTATTTCTGAGGACAATAAGGTTCTCTTTCATAAGCATGTGAGCCTAAAGCAATCTCAATTAATACTACTTTTAGATGTTTAGAAAAGGCACCTATCCGTGAAAAGGGAGGCAGAGATTGGAACACCAATTTAGTGATTATTTCTGAGAGTATGGCCTCTCTTTTATGAGTGTTAGCTGCCATTATCAAAAGCCCTTTACGGATCATTAGAAGCAACACAGAAAGTGGCTACATTGTGAGATGATGGTAGCCATACAAAAACAACGTAGAAGAGAAAACCAAAGCAGTTCTAATGGTCTAGGCATTGACCATCCAGGATTGTGGCCAAAGTATCTCAAGCAACTTACGGAGAAGTGATGATCTTGGGCTGTGGAAAAGCGTAAGATGATTCAAGAATTGACCCTAGTAACGATTAAGACCCTGATGTCAAAGACGCATAAGAAGAAGATGGCGGGGTGACTTCTCCCTCCCTCTGTCATGACAAAGTCCATGGTCTGGTCCTCTCCTGATGGTGTGATGCACAGACAGTTTCCATGAAATTTTTCACGAGTTCTTCTTGCATCCCCAGGTTCAGAACCATACGATAGCTTTCCCTGGAATAGCCAGCGCCATCCTTCATTAAATGAATGGAACCTATGCAGAACCCAAGTTTAACTCAAATAGGGCAAGCAGGAACAATGGAGGAGATCTGGAATGGCAGAATACTCAGAGACATGGAGGACACAAAGAGGGGAAATGGAAGAGCGGAGCACTTGGACTGAGAATAAAAATTCAGTGTGCGTGCGTGTACATAGTTTTGTTCTAGAGAGGAAGGCATTTTGTTATTTTAGGCATTTCATTTTATTTTATGCTTTGGGCCTTTGTAGACATCTTTAGGAAATCTCATTGGTGGACAGTTGGCCTATTTCCTAAAGTTTATCAGAATCCTATTATACTTTAATCCTCTCCTAAAGCATTTACTCTTGGCTCTGGATTGTCCACAAATCCAATTAGCGCACACTCAACTCCATTTACCAAGTATTTAATAGCAAAACTGAGTAGAATGCGATTGAAAAGGGATTCCTCTAACAAACAAGTTGTTAGACTATTAAAAATAACTGCAATTCATATTCTGAAATTTTCCCCTTAAGATTGGAATGGAATCAAAATTATCACCGTAGCAGCAGTAACACTAACCAACGTTAGTACACTGCACATATTTTTACAAAACCCGTTCCCAACCATCATTTTAGGTACTCTTTTCAATAACCCTTCGAGGGCAACTAAGCGTCACCAAATAAATTCTTGATACAATATTGATCGACTTGGGGAAATGTGAAAACAGTCATTTATCTTTGTAACTCAGATAAAATAAAACCCCTAAAATGGCTTAGGCCGTTTGGAATACATAAAGTTTAAACTTCTGTTCGATATCTTAGTATTGCCTATTAACCTTGTGTGACAATATCAAATCATGTTTTCCTTGTCTCAAAATATGCATCCTTATCTTCATTCGACAAAAATCAGCTACTCTCATCACAGATATATGTGAAGGAAAGAAAAAATAAACCGTCATATAAATATTCTGATAGTCAACATCTATCAAGGCGCGCAGCAAAGCTGTACCGAATCACCGTGTCTGCTGCTGGCTTTGGCCACCGCTTTAGGACGTCCTTACGTTTTGTCACCCTATGAGATGGCTTCTTTCCCTTCCACTCTGCTCAGGACACCTTGCTGCAGTGGACCTCGGCTGACCACACGAGGAACGCCACAGCCACAGGGAAGTTTTCATCTGAGCTTCTTTTGACTCTCTGGAAGCTGGACCATCAAACTGTTTTCTTTGGAAATGCGGACCAGACCATCACTATAATGACCGACCTAGTCTGTACTCAGGACACTTAGTCCTTTCACATGCGCTCCCAGGAGCACACAGTCACAAGGAATCGTTTTAGAAACACTTGGCCCCAAGACTCTCTAACCCCGATCAGATGATTTAGTTACCGTGAGGCCCCCACAGAGGGATACTGCTTTGCCAGGAAGGAGCGCCTTAGTGTCTGTCCGTCTAAAGACGTTGTTAGGATCTTTCCGTTCCAGCCACTGTTGGCTGAGAAATCGACGAGGGACGCATTGGATGGCTTTTTTCCAACAGAGGGCACACGTCCACCGGGCATTTGCCATGCGGGCCGCCTGGCCGAAGCCATCCCTGGCTTTAGAGGGCTCTTCCTTGCCTTACCGGCTTCTCTCCTCTTTAAGGAAAGTCTGCTGACTGACAAAGGGAAAGGTTCCCCTCTCACATATGGCTCAGACCTTTCTGGATGCGCACGGAGCTTTTCTGGAAGCCTCCCCGAGCAGCATTATACAGTCAGGAGCTACTCTTCTGCCCTGGAATTTCCACCTGTACCCCAAAGAGGCTGAAGGCTCTCAAGGAGTCTGCTCTGCGTCTGGGAAAATGAGTTCACACTTTTAAAAGGCTTTCTTAAAAACCTTGATGTTTTTAACGATCCTGAGTTTTTATGAGAATATTATTTCTCAATCAGTCCTTTCTGTCTTCTCTCTTGTAAAATTTCCTGTCATCCTCTGTGCTTCTCTACAGTGCTTTTACTTCCTTTTGCAACCCACGGTGGGCAGGCCGCCAGGCAAGCGTTAGAAACGTCCCCGTCTATGTGGGAAGATATATTCAGTGTTCACATGACCCAGGAAAGAAACTTTCAATATGGAAAAGAAGAATTTAATCTTCACGCCAAGCTTGCTGTACAAAATTTGGCTATGCTTATTTTGACTCGCTTTGGCTATTCATTCCCCTGGACCAAAGTGCAAAGTACAAAACAAAACAAAACAAAACAAAAATATATATAAAATCGTTGTCTTGAGTCCCCATAAAGCAAAGGCTGTGGTAGCGTGTGCAATTCCTCCTATTAGGGAGTGCAGTCCCAGGGACAGCAGTGGGTGGAAAAGGGTAGTGCGTGGGAACAGAGGTTGAGCAGAAAAGGGAGAGCTATCCTTATCAGTCACCAACTGGTTCATTGCTTAGCCTTCCTCTTAGGCCTGTTTCCACAGCAATCTCCCATTACCCGCTGGGAACTGTCAATGCAAGATGTATATATTTTCCAAAATAGAAACTCATATCGCTTTTTAAATTGTATCCTCAGACAGACAGTATTCAGGCAATGCAGCCATAATTTTAGTAATAACATGGCGTATCTTTTTAAATTCATTAAGAGCTGTGAAATGATTAAATTTTTCAGGCTTGGTGAAATCAATAGACCTGATTTAACGTAAGATATAAGGCCAAATAGATAACCTCTTCTCTCCTTCTCCCCTGGGCCACAGACACTCATGTGTACTACGAAAAGTGCCCTAGAAAATAGAAGGTATTCATAATTCTGGAAAAAAAATCGGCACAGGAAGGGACACATGCCGTGTTCCTAGGGGAGATGTAGGCTTTGTTGTTTGCAAACTCTTACAGAGAAAAAGGGGCATCTTCCTGTCTTGTATGCGTCCACCGGGGAGCTGATTTAACTGATGGGTTCAATATATTTCTGAACATCATACTTTGCTTACTATCAGGTAAGTGGTTGCAACTAAATTCTACAGAAGTCCCAGGCGTTTCCCACACTGTGTTTATGTCGGCGTAGATGTCCTGACCAGTTATTTTATTGCACATAACATGTAACGTTACTTATCCTATAAGTAACCACTTATCCAGTGGTTAGCATCTGACCTCTTTTGTCATGTTTGTTTTGCAAATAACGAAGCATCTGTGAGCCATACATCATCACCATTTTTCCTGATTTGCAAAAAACACTTCTACCCTTTTTAAACTGGGATTCCCTCAGGCTAGATCCGGTTTAATGAGATGACCGCTCCTGCATAATTCCCTTCAAAGATGTACAGAGAGATATTCTCTTAACACTTATAATTATAGCCAACTTTATAGAATTGTCAGCAACATGCCTGGAAGAAAACTCACACAGATTGATATATGCGATGAGAAATTATTCCCACAATTTTGTATTCTCTCACGCAATCTGCTTGTGGTGATGGAAAGCATTCATATGGAAGAGTGTATTTTAAAACAGTGGCATCTAGATGAGTGAATGGTTTAGCGGAAATGCAGTAAAACAGTAAGATTTTTTGGTTCCACTACAGAGTCCGCAGCAGGGAGATGTGTTAAGTAGCTCAGCAATCCTACTCTGAGCTGGGTAAGCAGCTAGAGTCTCCCTCGAATTCATCCCTGCATTTATTCAGCTGTGTCCTTACACACACCTCTGTCCCGTTTGTGTGAGGGCCTCCTCAATTCCCTCTGGCTCGGTGAGGGGGGAGAGGGTGCTGTTGAGTGAGGGAAGACCAGTATATGGATGCGGACGGGGAGCATGAGAGGGTAACAAGGCAAATTTTAAGGCAATATTGTGAAAGCAGACTTATTTGAAAACACACAACAGGGTCCTCATGGTGAAAAATTTGCTTCCCTGTGTTCCATAAACGTGCTTATCAGTTGATAGCCTAAAGGAACGACTCTTGAAATGTCTGACTTATAAACTCAGCATCTTTACCTAAGTGAAATCCTGGGAGGTGGGAAGGAGGGAAATCAACATAAAATCAATGTGTGAAACATTTCAAAGAGAACAAGGTACCGGATAATAAGCAGGAGGCTTGATGAAGATGGAACAGAGCTGGCTCCTAACAGACAGCCGTAATCCTGTCCCGTCCTAGTTCAGTGAAATCCTTGCTCAAAGCAATAGAGAAAGTTGAATGCAGTTTTGAATGTGGACAAGACTTTATATTCGATAGCATTTGCGTGTTATCACGCATGTACCTCCCACACACCTGTATGATTGTGTGTGTGTGTGTGTGTGTGTGTGAGTGTGTGTGTTTTGCAGGCTATCAGAGGTAAAAAGTTAGTACTCCTTTTTGTATTAATATAAAATATCCGAGTTACTAAGTTTTCATTTGATGTGGTTTGAACTTCTCAACTTCTACTAAAATCTAAAATGGATTAGATTACCGATTCCATTGAGGATTATATTTTAATTCTCTACCAATCATCCTTCTCCCCGCCAGAGGAGCTTGATAAAGAACTAATTTTTAAATTTATAAGCGATTAAATACCTAATTGAAGTAACAATGAAAATATAATTGTAACAGAAATTAACAATGTACAAAGGGTAATATTTTGGAGGTTTTGGTGTTTGACAATTTTTGTTTGCTTATTCTCACACAGGAAGCACTTTTCTGTATTCCAAGTATAGGATTATTTCTCATCTTGAATGGCATACTCTGAACAGCAATGTGATGCCAATGGCAGATTCTATGGGCTAACTTCCCCTCATCAGAAGACCAGGCAAATTAAATACACATATCTAATGTATATATAATGCATTATATATAATATATATATAATGCGTTATATACTCATTACCTATGTTTGCACAGGCTATCCATTTAAGGAGATTAAAAATATCCCCATAAATAGTTATAAATCAACATTTCCTGGGCGGTACTTATATCTCGAGCATTTGTAACAAAACTGAGAAGGAGGCCAATACAGCCAGGGATGTGACCTTCAGAGATTATGTGAATGGCATGATAACTTTCCCTAATTTGTTTATGATGTGGCTGATGTTCCTCACCATTCAGGGGTCCCACTTTTGTTCCAGGTATTGGCCTTGTGTTTTCCTTGATCACAGATTGGAATTTTGCTAGACCCAGTCCGTGGACCACATGTGGTTACACAGCATGGCCTTGGCTACCCCATACAGTCTGCCCTGAACGCCTAAGTTCTCACAGAACTTTGGTGAATTAGTTTTTCCGTATAAGTTGTGGCTGTCCCCGCTTTTAAGAGCTCTAACACAAATCTCTGATGTGGGTAAGGCTGAGAGAAAGTGGAGAAAGAAAACCACACAAGCAAGATCTCTCACACTGACCCATTGTCCCAGGACCTGACTTGTGCCCCTAGAGACTCTCCCTGTTACAACAAACATTTTTGTCAGTCTCCTAAACATGACCAAACACATCTGAACTTTCTGGGGAACAGAGCATAGGTTTAACACCTGACACACTCTCCTCCACTACCTATTTTCTTAAGGTACTTTTCTACCATGTGATCGCGCAGAAGGGAGATATGTTTGCGGTAATTCACATTTCACACCCCAGACGATGTATTCTACTCAAGATTCCTATGTAAGTCATAATACCAAATGCCAAAACTAGCTAGTTAAAAAAAAGTTTAATGAACACAGTGCAAAATAAACTTTTTTTTCCCCTCCACTGTCATGCAGTCGAGAGAGGTGATGTCCCATTTTGAAAATATCTTCAAGTTCTGTGGCAGCGTTCGACCATGGATTTAGCTCGTGTGTTCATCCACTTCTATAAAATAACTCCTGTTACAGGCCTCTTATGCCATGCTTTAAAATCCTAGCACTCATTCCGTTCAGTCTTTTATTTTTTTTTTAAAGATTTTATTTATTTATTTGACAGAGATAGAGACAGCCAGGGAGAGAGAGAACACAAGCAGGGGGAGTGGGAGAGGAAGAAGCAGGCTCCCAGCGGAGGAGCCTGATGTGGGGCTCAATCCCGTAACGCCGGGATCACGCCCTGAGCCGAAGGCAGACGCTCAACCGCTGTGCCACCCAGGCGCCCCCGTTCAGTCTTTTATTTCCTCCTACATTCACTTAGCTTTTTTTTCAATATGCCTACTGTGTAGCAGACACGTCATTGTGTCCAGCTAGTTTCTCCAGAAACACAAATGATTACCATGCATTATCCTCAAGTAAGCACAGNTTCAGTCTTTTATTTCCTCCTACATTCACTTAGCTTTTTTTTCAATATGCCTACTGTGTGGCAGGCACGTCATTGTGTCCAGCTAGTTTCTCCAGAAACACAAATGATTACCATGCATTATCCTCAAGTAAGCACAGTTTAATTTGCCAATTTGCCGTCCCCTCACAGAGAGTAAGGTCCTACGGCAAAGAGTATGTTTTGATGTGACTGTTGGAAATAAGGCTGTTACTCGTCCCAGATTGCTTTCTAAGTAGAATGCCACACTCAGGTGTCTTGTTTAAACAAAGAATACCAAAAGCATAAGAGAGGTGTAGGTTAGGACGAAGCTAGTAAGTGATTAGAAAAGGTGTCCTTAAACTTATCTTGTCAAGACTGCAGTAAATGAGGCATGGAGTTGAATGCCCCCAAAGCCAGATCAACCATCTAGATTTGTATGGCATTGAAGAGTTTCCTTGGATGTCGGACATTTTGTGGAAAAACCAGGACGGTTGCTCAACCTAACCCTAAACCCACTGGAAACCACAGAATCTTAGTTGGGATTGTGAATTAAAGAATACTGCAAAGCAAGGACCAGAAGATTCTCTCTGGATATCAGTTTTATTGCTATTTTCTTATTAGGACAATCAAAAAAGTCACTTAGTGCTTAGAACTCTTTGTATTACTTGAAAATAATTCATCACCTAAACTCACTTGATGCTTCTAAAAATGGTTCTTTAAGGTAAAATATCATGGCTCGTTAGCTCACAAAATTAGTTGAAAGGGCTCTAGCCACCCTTATAATACAGGGAAATTTAATTTTTTCTATTATTAAAATTATTGCCTTTTATATCAAATAGATGAAATTTTGTATATTTTTGTGACTTATCAAAAAGTATTCACATTAAACTATTAAAATGGAATAAAATATATTTTAAGATCACTCACTTACTTTTGCCCACTTTATCAAGTATAAATAAACATAATTCATATTACATAGGGCCATGCAGTGTAAAAATATATTAAGATACTTCATTAGTTTATACATATCAAAAAAAGTTTTTCTTAGGGCAAACTTAATTTAATATCATCCAAATAAATCTCAGTGTATTTTTTACCTTTACCAATAGTTCATGTTCTGCTTAATTTAATTGTCCATATCTGAATTTGAAATTGCATTCTATTTATAAAAAAAACTCTTTTCTAAATATAAATGGTCACAATTTCACAAACGAATTAATTAAAGTAAGGTCACTAATGAGTTATATACTCTTAAGTATAGATATTGTTGACTTAGTTTTTTGTTTTTTGGTTTTGTTTTTTTTTTTTGACAGACTGAGAGAGAGA
Organism: Ailuropoda melanoleuca; assembly: GCF_002007445.2. Taxonomy (NCBI): domain Eukaryota; kingdom Metazoa; phylum Chordata; class Mammalia; order Carnivora; family Ursidae; genus Ailuropoda; species Ailuropoda melanoleuca. The sequence goes on along the minus strand of NC_048235.1, from coordinate 15,640,921 downwards.
GAGGGCACACAAGCAGGGGGAGCAGCAGAGGGAGAGGGAGAAGCACTCTCCCCGCAGAGCAGGGAGCCCTATGCGGGGCTTGATCCCAGGACCCTGGACCCAAGCCAAAGGCAGATGTTAACCCACCCAGGCACCCCTATTGTTGACTTAGTTTAAAGATGTGTGATAAATACAAGCAGTGCCTGAAATTTGAGAAGTAGGTAAAAAAGAATTGTCATGCAAATAGCATAGTCATTGTGTAATAACAGGAGTGAAGACAAATGCTTCCCTGACACCCCCAAATGATAAGATTATATCCTAAGTCATGAGATCTGCCCTATCTTTCCTACCTCCACTTACACATGTTCATTGTTACAGAATGCTCAACAGTTCGGCTCTAGAATATAGATTCCTACAAGGGCCTCCTATGGTGATGAATGGCTCATGATGGTTTAAAGACATGAGATTGACTTTTAAAAACATATTCTCATTTTATCATTAATAATGGTGATTATTCAGGGTTTTTTTTTGCATTTCTTTTTTTTTTATTTCAATGTTTTTTTATTATATGATATTAGTCGCCATACAGTACATCCCTGGTTTCTGATGTAAAGTTCAATGATTCATTAGTTGCGTATTCAGGTTTTATATAAGCCAGTTTTCCAAAATAGAAAGACTGATGCCCTGAATCTGAAGAAAATCCATCGGGCCTTCCAAATTTACTTTCATGTTTTTGTTTTTACTGGTTATAATTCAAGAACATTTTAATTTTTAATTTTCTTTTTAGTGTGACTAATTGACTTTCACTTATTGAATAACTTGGTCCAAAGAAAGGCCAAATTATTTGGTTACAAGAAAGGCCAAAATAGAAAAGAAAAGACACTGTGGCATTTCTGTTACTGTGTATATTCAGGCTGAACTTTTATTAATCACTAGGAGTCAAAACAAATTTTTAAAAAACAAAATGGAAATATGTGGAAGAACTTTCTGGACCAGAAAAAGACAACGACCTTTCTCTACCTACTACTAAATAATATCAGAACTTTGATTACTTATTGATAATGCCCATCCCGAAGTCATAGTGTAAGCTTGTAAAAAATGCATTTGTTAGTCCAGTTTTATCTGCTCTAGGAGTAACTTTTTGGTTTTGATTAACAAACTTTTCTTCAAGAAAGAGAAAACAGAACTGTATGTAATGGATGTTTTCAAAAACCTCAACTTTCCATTGCATGATCTGTCTTGCTCTGTTACGTAACTTTCATTCTTCCCTGAATAATATTCATTTTAGTAATTGTNTACATAGGGCCATGCAGTGTAAAAATATATTAAGATACTTCATTAGTTTATACATATCAAAAAAAGTTTTTCTTAGGGCAAACTTAATTTAATATCATCCAAATAAATCTCAGTGTATTTTTTACCTTTACCAATAGTTCATGTTCTGCTTAATTTAATTGTCCATATCTGAATTTGAAATTGCATTCTATTTATAAAAAAACAACTCTTTTCTAAATATAAATGGTCACAATTTCACAAACGAATTAATTAAAGTAAGGTCACTAATGAGTTATATACTCTTAAGTATAGATATTGTTGACTTAGTTTTTTGTTTTTTGGTTTTGTTTTTTTTTTTTGACAGACTGAGAGAGAGAGAGGGCACACAAGCAGGGGGAGCAGCAGAGGGAGAGGGAGAAGCACTCTCCCCGCAGAGCAGGGAGCCCTATGCGGGGCTTGATCCCAGGACCCTGGACCCAAGCCAAAGGCAGATGTTAACCCACCCAGGCACCCCCATTGTTGACTTAGTTTAAAGATGTGTGATAAATACAAGCAGTGCCTGAAATTTGAGAAGTAGGTAAAAAAGAATTGTCATGCAAATAGCATAGTCATTGTGTAATAACAGGAGTGAAGACAAATGCTTCCCTGACACCCCCAAATGATAAGATTATATCCTAAGTCATGAGATCTGCCCTATCTTTCCTACCTCCACTTACACATGTTCATTGTTACAGAATGCTCAACAGTTCGGCTCTAGAATATAGATTCCTACAAGGGCCTCCTATGGTGATGAATGGCTCATGATGGTTTAAAGACATGAGATTGACTTTTAAAAACATATTCTCATTTTATCATTAATAATGGTGATTATTCAGGGTTTTTTTTTGCATTTCTTTTTTTTTTATTTCAATGTTTTTTTATTATATGATATTAGTCGCCATACAGTACATCCCTGGTTTCTGATGTAAAGTTCAATGATTCATTAGTTGCGTATTCAGGTTTTATATAAGCCAGTTTTCCAAAATAGAAAGACTGATGCCCTGAATCTGAAGAAAATCCATCGGGCCTTCCAAATTTACTTTCATGTTTTTGTTTTTACTGGTTATAATTCAAGAACATTTTAATTTTTAATTTTCTTTTTAGTGTGACTAATTGACTTTCACTTATTGAATAACTTGGTCCAAAGAAAGGCCAAATTATTTGGTTACAAGAAAGGCCAAAATAGAAAAGAAAAGACACTGTGGCATTTCTGTTACTGTGTATATTCAGGCTGAACTTTTATTAATCACTAGGAGTCAAAACAAATTTTTAAAAAACAAAATGGAAATATGTGGAAGAACTTTCTGGACCAGAAAAAGACAACGACCTTTCTCTACCTACTACTAAATAATATCAGAACTTTGATTACTTATTGATAATGCCCATCCCGAAGTCATAGTGTAAGCTTGTAAAAAATGCATTTGTTAGTCCAGTTTTATCTGCTCTAGGAGTAACTTTTTGGTTTTGATTAACAAACTTTTCTTCAAGAAAGAGAAAACAGAACTGTATGTAATGGATGTTTTAAAAAACCTCAACTTTCCATTGCATGATCTGTCTTGCTCTGTTACGTAACTTTCATTCTTCCCTGAATAATATTCATTTTAGTAATTGTCTCCTTTAAGCAGGTTCTCAAAATGAGGAGACTAACNTCAGTGTATTTTTTACCTTTACCAATAGTTCATGTTCTGCTTAATTTAATTGTCCATATCTGAATTTGAAATTGCATTCTATTTATAAAAAAACAACTCTTTTCTAAATATAAATGGTCACAATTTCACAAACGAATTAATTAAAGTAAGGTCACTAATGAGTTATATACTCTTAAGTATAGATATTGTTGACTTAGTTTTTTGTTTTTTGGTTTTGTTTTTTTTTTTTGACAGACTGAGAGAGAGAGAGGGCACACAAGCAGGGGGAGCAGCAGAGGGAGAGGGAGAAGCACTCTCCCCGCAGAGCAGGGAGCCCTATGCGGGGCTTGATCCCAGGACCCTGGACCCAAGCCAAAGGCAGATGTTAACCCACCCAGGCACCCCTATTGTTGACTTAGTTTAAAGATGTGTGATAAATACAAGCAGTGCCTGAAATTTGAGAAGTAGGTAAAAAAGAATTGTCATGCAAATAGCATAGTCATTGTGTAATAACAGGAGTGAAGACAAATGCTTCCCTGACACCCCCAAATGATAAGATTATATCCTAAGTCATGAGATCTGCCCTATCTTTCCTACCTCCACTTACACATGTTCATTGTTACAGAATGCTCAACAGTTCGGCTCTAGAATATAGATTCCTACAAGGGCCTCCTATGGTGATGAATGGCTCATGATGGTTTAAAGACATGAGATTGACTTTTAAAAACATATTCTCATTTTATCATTAATAATGGTGATTATTCAGGGTTTTTTTTTGCATTTCTTTTTTTTTTATTTCAATGTTTTTTTATTATATGATATTAGTCGCCATACAGTACATCCCTGGTTTCTGATGTAAAGTTCAATGATTCATTAGTTGCGTATTCAGGTTTTATATAAGCCAGTTTTCCAAAATAGAAAGACTGATGCCCTGAATCTGAAGAAAATCCATCGGGCCTTCCAAATTTACTTTCATGTTTTTGTTTTTACTGGTTATAATTCAAGAACATTTTAATTTTTAATTTTCTTTTTAGTGTGACTAATTGACTTTCACTTATTGAATAACTTGGTCCAAAGAAAGGCCAAATTATTTGGTTACAAGAAAGGCCAAAATAGAAAAGAAAAGACACTGTGGCATTTCTGTTACTGTGTATATTCAGGCTGAACTTTTATTAATCACTAGGAGTCAAAACAAATTTTTAAAAAACAAAATGGAAATATGTGGAAGAACTTTCTGGACCAGAAAAAGACAACGACCTTTCTCTACCTACTACTAAATAATATCAGAACTTTGATTACTTATTGATAATGCCCATCCCGAAGTCATAGTGTAAGCTTGTAAAAAATGCATTTGTTAGTCCAGTTTTATCTGCTCTAGGAGTAACTTTTTGGTTTTGATTAACAAACTTTTCTTCAAGAAAGAGAAAACAGAACTGTATGTAATGGATGTTTTAAAAAACCTCAACTTTCCATTGCATGATCTGTCTTGCTCTGTTACGTAACTTTCATTCTTCCCTGAATAATATTCATTTTAGTAATTGTCTCCTTTAAGCAGGTTCTCAAAATGAGGAGACTAACCATAGCTCACATATTGTAGGAATGCAATCACAAAGCAGAAAAAGCTGGGAGTGTGTTTACTCATTCACGACTTTATAAGTATTTATTGCACAATTACCACATGGCAAGCACTGCTCATGTCTGGGGATATAGTGACAAACAAGAAAAATAAGGTCCCTGACCTGCAGTAGCTTATGTTTTAGTAGATGTATGGGTGATAAACTTTGAAGGAATAAACTAAGAAAATAACTTCAATTTGTGATGTGTTAATGAAGACAGTAAGTCAGGTGGTAAGATAAGAAGTTGTAGGTAGCTCATACCTAGAGTAAGTCAAATTCATAGATAGAAAGCAAAATGGCAGTTGCCCTGGGCTGGGGTGGGGGAGGCAGGGCATGGGGAGTTAGTGTTTAACCACAACAGAGTCTCAGTTGGGGAAAATGAAGAGTTCTGAAGATGGATGGTGGTGATGGCTGCACAACAGCGTGAATGCATATACTGGGCTGTATACTTACAATGGTGACAATGGTAAATTTTACATGTATATTTTACCACAATAAAAAAAAGAACTAGAAAACACAGTGGTAGGGAGAAAAAAGCTACTTTATTTTTTAATATTTCAAGTTTTTATTTCAATTCTCGTTAACATACAGTATAATATTGGTTTCAGGAGTAGAATTTAGTGATTCATCACTAAATCACCCAGTGCTCATCACAAGCCCTCAACACCCGTCACCCATCTAGCCCATCCCCCACCCACTTCCCTCCATCAACCCTCGGTTTGTTCTCTGTTGTTAAGAGTCACTTACAGCTTGTCTCCCTCTCTTCTTTTTTCCCTCTCCCCTATGTTCATCTGTTTCGTGTCTTAAATTCCACATATGAATGAATCATATAATATTCGTCTTTGACTGACTGACTTTACTTAGCATAGTACCCTCTAGGTCCCTCCATGTCATTGCTCTATAATAAATGACAAGAGTCCATTTTTTGATGGCTGAGTAATATTCCATTTTATATATATACCACATCTTTTTTATCCATTCACCAGTCGATAGACATTTGGGTTCTTTCCATGATNTCTGAAGAAAATCCATCGGGCCTTCCAAATTTACTTTCATGTTTTTGTTTTTACTGGTTATAATTCAAGAACATTTTAATTTTTAATTTTCTTTTTAGTGTGACTAATTGACTTTCACTTATTGAATAACTTGGTCCAAAGAAAGGCCAAATTATTTGGTTACAAGAAAGGCCAAAATAGAAAAGAAAAGACACTGTGGCATTTCTGTTACTGTGTATATTCAGGATGAACTTTTATTGATCACTAGGAGTCAAAACAAATTTTTAAAAAACAAAATGGAAATATGTGGAAGAACTTTCTGGACCAGAAAAAGACAACGACCTTTCTCTACCTACTACTAAATAATATCAGAACTTTGATTACTTATTGATAATGCCCATCCCGAAGTCATAGTGTAAGCTTGTAAAAAATGCATTTGTTAGTCCAGTTTTATCTGCTCTAGGAGTAACTTTTTGGTTTTGATTAACAAACTTTTCTTCAAGAAAGAGAAAACAGAACTGTATGTAATGGATGTTTTAAAAAACCTCAACTTTCCATTGCATGATCTGTCTTGCTCTGTTACGTAACTTTCATTCTTCCCTGAATAATATTCATTTTAGTAATTGTCTCCTTTAAGCAGGTTCTCAAAATGAGGAGACTAACCATAGCTCACATATTGTAGGAATGCAATCACAAAGCAGAAAAAGTTGGGAGTGTGTTTACTCATTCATGACTTTATAAGTATTTATTGCACAATTACCACATGGCAAGCACTGCTCATGTCTGGGGATATAGTGACAAACAAGAAAAATAAGGTCCCTGACCTGCAGTAGCTTATGTTTTAGTAGATGTATGGGTGATAAACTTTGAAGGAATAAACTAAGAAAATAACTTCAATTTGTGATGTGTTAATGAAGACAGTAAGTCAGGTGGTAAGATAAGAAGTTGTAGGTAGCTCATACCTAGAGTAAGTCAAATTCATAGATAGAAAGCAAAATGGCAGTTGCCCTGGGCTGGGGTGGGGGAGGCAGGGCATGGGGAGTTAGTGTTTAACCACAACAGAGTCTCAGTTGGGGAAAATGAAGAGTTCTGAAGATGGATGGTGGTGATGGCTGCACAACAGCGTGAATGCATATACTGGGCTGTATACTTACAATGGTGACAATGGTAAATTTTACATGTATATTTTACCACAATAAAAAAAGAACTAGAAAACACAGTGGTAGGGAGAAAAAAGCTACTTTATTTTTTAATATTTCAAGTTTTTATTTCAATTCTCGTTAACATACAGTATAATATTGGTTTCAGGAGTAGAATTTAGTGATTCATCACTAAATCACCCAGTGCTCATCACAAGCCCTCAACACCCGTCACCCATCTAGCCCATCCCCCACCCACTTCCCTCCATCAACCCTCGGTTTGTTCTCTGTTGTTAAGAGTCACTTACAGCTTGTCTCCCTCTCTTCTTTTTTCCCTCTCCCCTATGTTCATCTGTTTCGTGTCTTAAATTCCACATATGAATGAATCATATGATATTCGTCTTTCTCTGACTGACTGACTTTACTTAGCATAGTACCGTCTAGGTCCCTCCATGTCATTGCTCTATAATAAATGACAAGAGTCCATTTTTTGATGGCTGAGTAATATTCCATTTTGTATATATACCACATCTTTTTTATCCATTCACCAGTCGATAGACATTTGGGTTCTTTCCATGATTTGGCTATTGTTGATAATACTGCTCTATGTCAGCTATGGTTGATCTCCTCACTTTGAGAACCTGCTCGAAGGAGACAAATTGTTAAAATAATAAGTGCATCTTCCTCTTTGAACCATATTTTTGTATCTTTTGGATAAATACCTAATAGTGCCATTGCTGGATTGCAAGATAGTTCTACGTTTAACTTTTTGAGGAAACTCCGTACTGTTTTACAAAAGAATTATTCACCACGATCAAGTGGGATTTATTCCTGGGCTGCAGGGATTGTGCGATGTTCACAAATTAATCAATGTGATACACCACATTAATAAAAGGAAGGAGAAGGACCATATAATCCTCTCCATAGATGCAGAAAAAGCATTGACAAAGTACAGCATCCAGTCTTTTTTTCCCCCGAGAGATTATTTATTTGAGAGAGAGAAAGAGCACACACATGGGTAAGGGGTGCCAAGGGAGAGGGAGAGGGTCTTCAGGCAGAGTCCATGCTGAGCGTGGAGCCTCATGCGGGGCTCAATCCCACCACCCTGAGATCGTGACCTGAGTCAAAGTCCAGAGTCGGGCACTGAACTGAGTGCGCCACCGGGGATGGAGGGAACACGCCTCAACCCCATAGAGGCCACATACGAAAGACCCACAGCTAAAAACAGCTGCTTTAGATAAAGTGGTACAGAGAGAGAACTCCGAGAAGCGAATGCCTCAGAGAAAGAGCAATCTCACAAATACACAGAGACTGGGGGGCAGAGACGGTTCTTTCCAGTCCGAGCGCGTCCCAGGAAGAGGTGCGAAGACAGCCGGTGCACGGCTGGGGGCCACGGGGGGAGCAGTTCAGCCTGAGCGGCTCAGCTCTCGGCCCAGAGCAAGGATGCTTAGCGCGGGGGACCGGCCAGGGCAGCCGACTCTTCCCGGGAAGAGGGAGAAGCCACCCGCCGGGCCGGGAGCGGAGGCCCAGGTCTGCAGGTGCACCTGAAGCGCCCCGACGGAGGCACGGTCGGGCGGCGGCGGCAGCTGCTGCTGGAATCAGCCTGGACATACGGCTGGAGCGGCCGTGCTTCGCTTCCAGTCTCTACACATGCTGGGGCCGAAAGCGCCGCGCAGGCAGGAGAAAGGCCCCAGAAGGACTGTCATGGGGGGTCCTCTGTATGGATGGCCCTTCTCTTTAATACCCAAGCACAGCGACTGAAACCCACCCTCCTGTAACAGAATCTGTCACTCCTCGGTAGTGGACCATCTTCCTCGAGGACTTGAAAATAGGATTGGTGTTCTGTTATCTCCTGAGAGCCCACCTTCCGCCAGCCTCCCCACTCTTCCCTGGGCTCTGACCGCGGCCCTAGGCCCAGCTGCAAGCCTCTGCTGGCTTAGCTACTGATCAGACTCAAGGAGTCCTGCTCCCTTCCTTTTTTCCCAAAGTCCCAGCCACACAGGGAAGTGGGTTACCCTGTGTGTTTTACTGAGAATGCTTAGAAAAAATAGTTTACTTTTCCTATATAGGTGTTAACCAGTCTCTACTAAAGGGAGTTTCGCTGCCAGTATCCCTCCAGTGGTCCAGAAATCCTGCCATACTGCTCCGTCCCTCTTTCCTTCCTTCCATCTACCCTTCCAGGGTCTTCCCACCCACCATACATTCCCACCTCCATTAGCAAACTCCAAAATTCCTGGTACTTTATTTGGCAGCACAAGATGGTTCTTCGTCTAAAATATTCTCACTTAGATCACCCTTGGAGCTCTTACACAAAAACAAGTGATCACACTGACATGTTGCCATGATCCGTATTTGAGCCATTTAAAGATTAAAGTGTGTATTCTGTGAAATTTCCTCAGAATTATTAAGCAATACTTTTCATGGACCATAGTTGATGATCTATTGTAACTGTCTTATCCTTACTCCCCCAATTTAATGGAATATCAAAGAAAACCAATGTATGGATAGCATTTTGATTTTGTTTGTTTTCTTTTCAAAAAGTCTTCCAGTGTGTCATTACATCAACTCTGGGAAGCACGCAGAGATTACTGCTCGGTGCTTGAAGACACTGAAGATCCAAGGAGTCTGTAAAACAGCCCAAGTTCCCTGTACCCCCCACCCCTGCCCCACAGAGTTAAAGAGGAAGAGAAACAAAAAGGCTAGTGCACATACCTTTGCCCCCGAAATCAGTGAGCTCAATGAGAGGCACCCCATTCCCCGAAGATCCTGGTCTCAAGCAAGCCAACCATTAGGACTAATGGAGAAAGTTTTTAACCAGCCGCCTCTCATCTTCTCTAAGGGGAAAAGTCTCCCTGGGCTCAAGGCTACAAGGCACGGGGCTTTGTGATACTGTGATTCATCATGAAAAACACGTATGGTCTTCGTTCCCTTTCCTGGCACAGAGCTCCTAAAAACCTTGGACTTTCTTCAGTGAGGAGAGCAGTAAAGGCCACGTGTTGGGTTAATAACATAACTTGAACACACGTAAGGTTGGGGACCAGCGGCCTGGAGACCCAACCACGTGATTGGAGGGTTGTTGGAACTTTCAGTCCCCCCCCCGCCGAATTCCAGGGATGGGAGCGGTCGGCGGGTTCAAATCAGTTGCCAATGGCCAATGATTTAATCAACCATGCCTATGTAATGAAGCCTCCACAAAAACACAAAAAGGTTGGAGTTTGCAGAACTTCTGGGTTGGGTGAACACGTGGATTTGTGGAGAGTGGCACTTTAAGAGAACATAGGAACTCTGCAACCTTGCTCCCTCCCCCGCCCTACGTGTCTTTTCTATTTGACTGTTCCTAAGTTATGTCCTTTTACAATAAACCAGCAGTCTAGTAAGTAAACTGCATTTCTGAGTTTGGTGAGCAGCTCCGGCTGAGGAACCAAACCCAAGGAGGGGGATGTGGAGACCTCCAACCGGTAGCCCAGACGTCAGAAGCACAGGTGACAGTGTGGATTTGCAGTTGGCATCTGTGGGGAGGGGGGGCAGTCTTGCAGGACCGAGCCGAGCCTTAACCCTGGGATTTTGAGACTCTCCCCATGTAGCAAGCGTCAGGACTGAGCTGAATGGTAGGAAACCAAGCCAGCGTCAGAGAATTGCTTGGTATGGAAACACAAAAACCCAGACGTGGAAATTGGGTGCAAAATCTTAGGCTTCTTTCTGAGCTATCACTCTATAACTGTTGCTCTCTGAAAGGTTCTCATCTTCAGCTGAAAATAAGCTCCAAGGTAGGCTTATTTTTGTCTAGGAGGCGAAAAAGAAGAGCGCCGTATAGCTTTAGCTTGGGAGTCAGAATGTCCAGGGGGTGACTTCTTGATCTGCCAATATTCTATGACATTAGGCAATTTAAACCCTCTCAACTTGAGTTCTCTCCTCAGAAAATGGTGATGGTAGTTGTATTTACCTCATAGGATTTCTGTGAGGGTTAAATGAGATGATTCATGCAAAGAATTTGGCCCAATGCAGGATACAGAGTAAGCATCAGTAAGTATTTGAAATTATGGAGAAGGGCTTTCTACCACTCTTTAATTTTCTTAGGGAAGTCTGAGTTGTTTATGTTTCACTTTGCCTAAAAAAAAAAAAAGAGTTTTGCTCTAACAAACTGAATTAATGATTTTGAACAGAAAAATACAAATTGATTTCAATTAAAAGTTAAAACAGTTGGACCATGTTTCCTGTCTTCAGAGTATAGATTTTATAAAGGGAACTGGAGATGTTTTAACCATAAGATTCCACGTCAGTCTCCATTTATCTTTCCAAACTCACAATTGTCCTTTAAGATTTTTAAAAATTCCACAGCCAAAGTTATATCATCTTGAAGAGATAAAGAGCTCTTCTCTTAGTCTTTTTTTGTTGTTGTTGGCATAAAATAAATGGTCCTTAAAGTTAACTCTCATGATCATGAAAATAGAATTATTAATGGGCTCTTGAAAATATACATAAGGAAAAATAAGACAGTGTTCATATTTCTCATCTGGCCTCAAAGAGAGATCATTTGGTCACAGCTTGGAGTCAGCCATCAGCTCCACCATGGAAAGAAATGACCTATTTCACTTTGGTATTTCTCACTGGAGATTAAGATATATAAAAGTTTAAAGGGTGGTGTCTGCTGGATAGATCTATGCAAAGAAATCTATATAAATATAGAGATATATATGCTTAACTTTACAAAGCTATAAAAAATTTAAAATAACAGCATTTCAAATGAATGCCTTTTACTTACAGTTTAATATATTAAAATTCTAAAAACATTTTACTATAGCTTTTGCTCTGCCATTTCCAGGAAGAAAATACAATTTAAAAAAAAGTAGTTTTAGATTTGTATTTCATGAATGTTTGTTTTTTTTTCCCCTCAAAATTTGGGTTGCAAATCAGGGCCAGGCTTCATTCCATTCCACTATATTTTAAAAATAACTCCTCAAGTAGTGAGATTATAACAAAGGAAAGTCCTGAGTTGATTGTAGACTGTTCCTCTCCACTTTCTCAGTCCTGATTTCCCAGCCAGACCGGAGAGATTAGAGCTGCGGAAAGTGCCTGGCGGTGGGGTGGGGCTTGAGGACCTGTAGGCTGGCGCCGTCCGTAGAGGACGGGCTGCTCTTGCGTCCTTGCTAGAAGTCTGCTGGTTCAAGAGTTGCTTTGACTCTTAGGCGTCCCATTCCACTTGGTGTCTGACCCAGAAAACGGCATTTGATTGTTTCTGGACTTCCTCATTTAGTTGTTTCATGCCTCTGGAACAGGTGAAGGGAGAAGAGTGGCACATAGAAAATAATTACAGAATAGCATCCCACTACAAATTGAGGTAATGCATGCCTAGATAGCAAGTCAGTGTTAAACTGGGGAGTTGAGCGTGCAAGGACCGAGATATTCAAGAGACTGACCTTTGAATCGAGAGTTGCCTCAAGATTGGTTAAGACTCGCTTAGATGAAAAGAAGGTGGGCTTAACTGGAGTGTCCATATAGGAAACTCGAAGAATATATCTGTTGGATAGGCTAGAGCCGATTGCCGAGGACAC
>NC_048235.1:15628088-15628388 GCF_002007445.2 Ailuropoda melanoleuca | reverse complement strand
ATGTATTTTTTTCTTAATTTTTAGACAGTTTTACCCTATCAATTCACAGTTTGTCAGAATTCAGATTTTGTAGTTTACCTGCTTAATGTGCTTACAACTAATATTTCTTTAAATAGGTCAAATACTAACAGACATCCTCTACTTAGAATGCTTTCAGGTATTCCCACATTACAGGGGACAACTGGAATTCATGTTCTCAAATCAAGGAAAAAATATCTTTGCGACTGTCATGATTATTATGTAGGTTTTCCCTTTTCATGCTCCTTTTATTATTATTATTATTTTTTAAAGATTTTATTT
>NC_048235.1:15624176-15628074 GCF_002007445.2 Ailuropoda melanoleuca | reverse complement strand
GACAGAGATAGAGACAGCCAGCGAGAGAGGGAACACAAGCAGGGGGAGTGGGAGAGGAAGAAGCAGGCTCATAGCGGAGGAGCCTGATGTGGGGCTCGATCCCATAACGCCGGGATCACGCCCTGAGCCGAAGGCAGATGCCCAACTGCTGTGCCACCCAGGCGCCCCTTCCTGCTCCTTTTAAAAGGCACTGTAGTTCATCTCGAAAATTTAAAGGCCACTTACATGCAGAATGATAATAAAATAGATGTTTCATTGTTAGTGTGGAAAGTTTCTATAATTGGGTTTTAATTAAGTTATTTTAAGTGGATATTTCAAACCCTGAGTGGGTGTTTGTTAATATATGCAGCTGATAATGTCTTTTTTCTCATTGGATTGTCAGTGACTTTAGAATTTCATAGGGATTGGTCCCTGTCATTTCTTCCTCGACACCTTCTTTTTGTTCCCTGGATACACATTCTGGTGGCAACCTTGAAAATATGAATAACCAGGAAACAGAACTTGGAAGCCATATTATGCGGCCTCAACTCTAAACTTCCACTGTACATCCTTACCTGTATGTCCACATGGCCTAAAATGCCAAACAGCATTTGTGGTTCCAAAGGAAGTATGTCATCTGGAGATCAGGCACAAGAGAAATTGTGCTGAACACAGATCCTGTTGTATAAGATACGCTCTGGCCTACCTGCCATGTTGGAGGACAAGAACGACTGGTGGATACAGGCCAGTCTGTTGTGTAGCAAAAGTCCAGTCTCTCAATCATTTCATTCCATCTTTTTTTTTTTTAAAGATTTTATTTATTTATTCGACAGAGATAGAGACAGCCAGCGAGAGAGGGAACACAAGCAGGGGGAGTGGGAGAGGAAGAAGCAGGCTCATAGCGGAGGAGCCTGATGTGGGGCTCGATGGCAGACGCTTAACCCCTGTGCCACCCAGGCGCCCCCATTCCATCTTATTTTATTCTAACTGGTACATGCAAACTCTCAGTGGAATCCACTCGCGATCTCTGAAGAAGAGGTTTGGACTAACCAAGAAGACTCCACTGGCACCGTAGCGAGCACAGATCTGATGATACTGCCCTCCCGAGAGGGTCCCAGGGCTGACCCACCAACCAGAACTTCTGACCCCAAACTGTGTTTGCAGCTCTTATAACAACACGACAGACTTCCATTCTAATAATTGCCTTCCTGTAATCTCTAGTAGCTACAGCAAACTTCCACCCCAGAGGCCGACTGTGACCCCAGGCTTCTCGTTCTTGGTGTACATTTCACATACATGTCAGCCTCCTCACACTTCCAGCCCTCTCCTTACAGGGTGCCTGCAGCATCACTCTGCTTACATGCATTCTAGCCAAGGTTGAGACATTAGAGTGCGTTCAGGAGAAGGAAAGACACCTGTGAGTTGGATATACGTCAACCCCGACATCCTATTATACCTTAAACTACTATGCTACAGTGTCAAGAGAAAACGGGGAAAGAGCCATACTAGTGTTCCACTCACTGGCCAAGTTTGGGTGGCTTGAGGCAGTACCTTCATTTTGCATATGCCTAGTTGCTGCACTGATATTATTATAGGGATATGCTGATCTGTAGAAACGGATTTGATGGTTAAAAATTCAGAATCGAAGAAAGAAAGAGTTGGCATCTTGAGTGTTAAGTTGCAAATTCTAGGATACCATGTATGGTTTCATAACACAATGAGCCATGCCAGTTGGTTTGATAACGTAGTTAGGAGGAATAAATCTGGAGCTGGGTTGCCCACATTCGTATCCTTGTGTGTGATATTGGCCAAGTTCCAGGACTTTTCCAAACCTCCGTGTCCCTAACTGTAAAATGGTAATGCTGACTCTCTCCTCTGATTGTTGTGAGGATTTGGTGAATTTTTATAGGAAGGGCACAAAGGGAAGGCACAAAGGGAAGATGCAAATTCAGTAAACTCCGAATAAATTTATTCAGTAAGCTGTGTTCTACTCAGATTCCAGTATCAGAAAGCTGTAAACATCTCTTTTCAGCTCTTTCATTACTAAACTTCTGAAGCTGGTTTTACAATCTTGTTCTTTTGTCCCTTATTCTCAAACTTCTCACATGTACCAACTCTGCAATGCCTACCAATCCTTCTTCGAGCCGTCCGAGCTGTCCCTACTTTCCTCCTATGTCTTTAGTAAGAGGGGAGTTTAGAAACTAATATCTCCAGATTTTCATGCCAAACAAATATTTCACTCTTCTCCAAAAAATGCCTACATTATCCACATGAAAATGGCACTTGTTTGGCCCCTGCACCGAATCCAGAATGGAAAAAGGAATTGAAAGATTTATTATGTAAGGTGGGCTCAGAGTTCACCAGAAGAAACTACAAATAGACAACTATTACAAAATTAGCTTGAGTTCCTGACATATTCAGCCAAAGTAGTCGACACAGTACATCCTAGGTGGGCTCCTGCTAGACCAGAGCACCTCAGTTTCTCACTGTTTCACAGCCTCTTCATACCCATTCAGGAAAAACATGCTAAACATTGCTACATGTATGGGCACATGTAATGCTCTTCTTGGCTCCTGATGGAAACCAATGACCAACAAGACTGCACGGGCATCTAGGAGGACAACAAAGAGGACAATTGTCAGCACGGTGCTCCAGATTGCTATCTCCAATTGCACAGCGTTCCCATTTGCCACTCTCCAGCCTCTATTTATCTCCTACTCTGCCATGGTATTGGCAGTTTGGTTCCAAACTTTGTCCAGTCAAAAATCCAATGATCCACAAAACACTATACCCATCCAAAAAGAAAACGACAGTAGGCGATGTCCTTACTATAAATAGAAGCATTTGGCCAGGGTAATTTCATAGCCTACAGAAAAAATATGTACCCTTATGTTATACGCGTGTGCAGTAATGATTATGATTACGGTTTGATGTATTAGTCCTCTGGGGCTGCTATAACAGAATGTCATAGACTGGGTGGCTTAACCAACAGAAATTTATTTTCCCACAGTTCTAGAAGCTGAGAAGTCCCAGATCAAGGACCTGCAGGGTTGGTTTCTGAAAGAACCCTCTTCCTGGCTTACACACAGCTGTGTCCTTATACAGCCGTTCCTCTGTGCGTGCACATAGAGATCTCTCTTCCTCTTCTTGGAAGGCCACCAATCTGCTAGGATTAGGGCTCCACCCTTATGACCTCACTTCATTTTATTGCCTAAAAGCCCTGTCTCCGGATACAGTCACATTGAAGGTTAGGACTTCAACGTATGAATTCAGAGGGAGGGGCACAATTCCATCCAGCTCATATAACAATCATATGGACATCACTCCTAATCACGTATTCAGGAAATTGAGATAATCTACTATAATCAATTGTGAGGTCATCCTATTTACTCAATAGCTCGTACCACTCACTCTCTCTCTCACTTCTAGGCCTATCTCAGTAACAGGGTAGCTTTTCTTATCATGTATTTCTCGATGAGTTCAGTGACCATATCTAGCATTATTTCAGCAGTTGGTCCATAAAATCAACAACCCTGCCTTTCCCACGCCAGCCAATTTCTTACCTTGTACCTGCCAGTTCTATTTTATGACATTTGAACCTGTGGCGCTCTTTGTATTCAGGCTTCAGGAGTACCTGTAGTCCCTGCCTCGCACACTTCGATCCCCCATGTTGTTTCTGAGACGTGGAAGCCGTACCGTAAGTATGGGCCACCTCACATCCATACGTGGTGTCATTTCACATATGAAGCCCAGCTTCCCATGCTTCTGAGAGCTCCCTGATTTGTCAAAGAAAAGGAGAACTTATTTAATTGTGGTCATTGCATTTTACTCAATCTCCCTGAGGTTTTTAAGTTTCCATCCAGTGTATCATTCCTGATTTCCCTCCACTTACACCAAGTCTTTGGAGCATTCTTCCTGT